>NW_027488743.1:0-300000 GCF_050948215.1 Halictus rubicundus | reverse complement strand
TAGGAGTGGGGATAGGATAGCATAGAGGATAGTATAGTATAGAGGATAGGATAGGGGATTGGATAGGATAGAGGATAGGATAGGATTGAGGATAGGATAGAAGATATTATGGGAAAGAGGATAGGATAGAGTAGAGGATACGATAGAGGATTGCATAGTATAAAGGATAGGATAGGATAGAGGATAGGTTAGGATAGAGGATAGGACAGAGGATAGGATAGGGGATTGGATAGGATAGAGGATGGGAAAGGACAGAGGATATGATAGAGAATAGGATAGGATAGTGGATAGGATAGGATAGGATTGAAAATAGGATAGGATAGATGATATTATAGGATAGGTGACACGATACTATAGAGGATAGGATAGGATAGAGGATAGGATAGGATAGAGGATAGGATAGGATAGTGGATAGTATAGGATAGAGGATTGGAGAGGATAGAGGATAGGATAGAGTATAGGATAGAGGATTGGATAGGATAGGGGATATTGTAGGATAGAGGATAGGATAGGATAGAGAATAGGATAGGATAAATAATATTATAGGATAGAGGATAGAATATGATAGAGGATACGATATTATAGAGGATAGGATAGGATAGAGGATAGGATAGGGGATTGGATAGGATAGATGATATTATGGGAAAGAGTATAGGATAAGATAGAGGATACGATATTGTAGAGGATAGGATAGGATAGAGGTTAGGATAGGATAGAGGATACCATAGAGGATTGGATAGTGTAAAGGATAGGATTGGATAGAGGATAGGATAGGATTGAGGATAGGATAGGATAGTGGATAGGATAGGATAGAGGATACGATATTATAGATCATATGATGGGAGAGAGGATAGGGTAGGATAGATGATATTATAGGAAAGAGGATAGGATATGATAGACGATAGGATAGGATAGCATAGAGGATAGGATAGGATTGGGTACAGGATAGGATAGAGGATAGGACAGGATAGAGGATAGTATAGGGGATTGGATAGGATAGAGAATAGGATACGATAGACGATAGGATAGAATAGCGGATTGGATAGGATAGAGAATAGGATAGGGTAGATGATATTATAGGAAAGAGGATAGGATATGGTAGAGGATACGATATTATAGAGGATAGGATAGGATAGAGTATATTATAGGATAGAGGAAGGGATATGATAGAGGATGGGATAGGATAGAGGATACGATGGGATAGAGGATATGATAGGATAGTATAGAGGATTGGATAGGATAGACGATAGGATAGGATAGAATAGGGGATAGGATAGGATTGAGGATAGGATAAGATAGAGGATAGGATAGAGGATTGGATAGGATAGAGCATAGGATAGGATAGGGTATATTATAGGATAGTGGATAGGATAGGATAGAGGATAGGATAGAGGATTGGATAGGATAGAGGATAGGATAGAGTATAGTATAGAGGATAGGATAGGATATAGGATAGTATAGGATAGAGAATAGGATAGGATAGAGGACAGGAAAGGAGAGAGGATAGGATAGCATAGAGGATAGTATAGGATAGAGGACAGGATATGATAGAGGATAGGATAGGATAGAGGATAGGATAGGACAGAGGATAGGATTGGATAGAGTATAGGATAGGATAGGGGATATTATAGGATAGTGGATAAGATAGGATAGAGGATAGGTTAGAGGATTTGATAAAATAGTGGATAGGATAGAGGATAGGATAGGGGATTGGATAGGATAGAGGATAGGATAGAGTATAGTATAGAGGATAGGATAGGATATAGGATAGTATAGGATAGAGAATAGGATAGGATAGAGGACAGGAAAGGAGAGAGGATAGGATAGCATAGAGGATAGTATAGGATAGAGGACAGGATATGATAGAGGATAGGATAGGATAGAGGATAGGATAGGACAGAGGATAGGATTGGATAGAGTATAGGATAGGATAGGGGATATTATAGGATAGTGGATAAGATAGGATAGAGGATAGGTTAGAGGATTTGATAAAATAGTGGATAGGATAGAGGATAGGATAGGGGATTGGATAGGATACAGGATAGGATAGGGGATAAGATAGGATAGAGGACATTATAGGATAGAAGATAGGATAGGATAGAGGATAGGATAGGACAGAGGGTAGGATAGGATACAGTATGGGATAGGATAGAGGATACGATAGGATAGAGGATAAGATAGGATAGAGGATAGGATAGGATAGGATAGAGGATAGGATAGGATAGAGGATAGGAAAGGATAGAGGATATTATGGCATATAGGATTGGATAGGATAGAGGATAGGATACGATAGAGGATGGGATAGGATAGAGGATAGGATAGGATAGAGGATATTATAGGAAAGAGGATAGGATATGATAGAGGAGAGGATAGGGTAGAGGATAGGATAGGATAGAGGATAGGATAGGATAGAGGATAGGATAAGATAGGGGATAGAATAGGATTGAGGATAAGATAGGATAGAGGATAGGATAGGATAGAGGATAGGATATGATAGAGAATAGGATAGGATAGATGATAGGATAGGATAGAGGATAGGATAGGATAGAGGATAGAATAGGATTGAGGATAAGATAGGATAGAGGATAGGATAGGATAGAGGATAGGATATGATAGAGAATAGGACAGGATAGATGATATTATAGGATAGAGGATAGGATAGGATTGGGGATAGGGTAGGATAGAGGATAGGATAGGATAGAGGATAGGATAGGATAGAGGATAGGATAGGATAGGATAGGATAGAGGATAGGATAGGATAGAGGATAGGATAGAGGATAGGATAGGATGGAGGATAGGATAGGATAGAGGATAGGATAGGATAGAGGACAGGATAGGATAGTATAGTCGATAGGATAGGATAGAGGATAGGATAGGATAGAGGATAGGTTAGGTTTGACGACAGGATAGGATAGAGGATAGGATAGGATAGAGGATAGTATAGGATAGAGGACAGGATAGGATAGTATACTGGATAGGATAGGATAGAGGATAGGATAGGATAGAGGATAGGTTAGGTTTGACGACAGGATAGGATAGAGGATAGGATAGGATAGAGGATAGGATAGGATAGAGGATAGGATAGGATAGAGGATAGGATAGGATAGAGGATAGGATAGGATAGAGGATAGGATAGGATAGAGGATAGGATAGGATAGAGGATAGGATAGGATAGAGGATAGGATAGGATAGAGGATAGGATAGGATAGAGGATAGGATAGGATAGAGGATAGGATAGGATAGAGGATAGGATAGGATAGAGGATAGGATAGGATAGATGATAGGATAGAGAATAGGATAGGATAGAGGATATTATAGGGTAGAAGATAGGATAGGATAGAGGATACGATATGATAGAGGATAGGATAGAGGATAGGATAGGATAGAGGACAGGATAGGATAGTATAGTCGATAGGATAGGATAGAGGATAGGATAGGATAGAGGATAGGTTAGGTTTGACGACAGGATAGGATAGAGGATAGGATAGGATAGAGGATAGTATAGGATAGAGGACAGGATAGGATAGTATACTGGATAGGATAGGATAGAGGATAGGATAGGATAGAGGATAGGTTAGGTTTGACGACAGGATAGGATAGAGGATAGGATAGGATAGAGGATAGGATACGATAGAGGATAGGATAGGATAGAGGATAGGATAGGATAGAGGATAGGATAGGATAGAGGATAGGATAGGATAGAGGATAGGATAGGATAGAGGACAGGATAGGATAGTATACTGGATAGGATAGGATAGAGGATAGGATAGGATAGAGGATAGGTTAGGTTTGACGACAGGATAGGATAGAGGATAGGATAGGATAGAGGATAGGATAGGATAGAGGATAGGATACGATAGAGGATAGGATAGGATAGTGGATAGTATAGGATAGAGGATTGGAGAGGATAGAGGATAGGATAGAGTATAGGATAGAGGATTGGATAGGATAGGGGATATTGTAGGATAGAGGATAGGATAGGATAGAGAATAGGATAGGATAAATAATATTATAGGATAGAGGATAGAATATGATAGAGGATACGATATTATAGAGGATAGGATAGGATAGAGGATAGGATAGGGGATTGGATAGGATAGATGATATTATGGGAAAGAGTATAGGATAAGATAGAGGATACGATATTGTAGAGGATAGGATAGGATAGAGGTTAGGATAGGATAGAGGATACCATAGAGGATTGGATAGTGTAAAGGATAGGATTGGATAGAGGATAGGATAGGATTGAGGATAGGATAGGATAGTGGATAGGATAGGATAGAGGATACGATATTATAGATCATATGATGGGAGAGAGGATAGGGTAGGATAGATGATATTATAGGAAAGAGGATAGGATATGATAGACGATAGGATAGGATAGCATAGAGGATAGGATAGGATTGGGTACAGGATAGGATAGAGGATAGGACAGGATAGAGGATAGTATAGGGGATTGGATAGGATAGAGAATAGGATACGATAGACGATAGGATAGAATAGCGGATTGGATAGGATAGAGAATAGGATAGGGTAGATGATATTATAGGAAAGAGGATAGGATATGGTAGAGGATACGATATTATAGAGGATAGGATAGGATAGAGTATATTATAGGATAGAGGAAGGGATATGATAGAGGATGGGATAGGATAGAGGATACGATGGGATAGAGGATATGATAGGATAGTATAGAGGATTGGATAGGATAGACGATAGGATAGGATAGAATAGGGGATAGGATAGGATTGAGGATAGGATAAGATAGAGGATAGGATAGAGGATTGGATAGGATAGAGCATAGGATAGGATAGGGTATATTATAGGATAGTGGATAGGATAGGATAGAGGATAGGATAGAGGATTGGATAGGATAGAGGATAGGATAGAGTATAGTATAGAGGATAGGATAGGATATAGGATAGTATAGGATAGAGAATAGGATAGGATAGAGGACAGGAAAGGAGAGAGGATAGGATAGCATAGAGGATAGTATAGGATAGAGGACAGGATATGATAGAGGATAGGATAGGATAGAGGATAGGATAGGACAGAGGATAGGATTGGATAGAGTATAGGATAGGATAGGGGATATTATAGGATAGTGGATAAGATAGGATAGAGGATAGGTTAGAGGATTTGATAAAATAGTGGATAGGATAGAGGATAGGATAGGGGATTGGATAGGATAGAGGATAGGATAGAGTATAGTATAGAGGATAGGATAGGATATAGGATAGTATAGGATAGAGAATAGGATAGGATAGAGGACAGGAAAGGAGAGAGGATAGGATAGCATAGAGGATAGTATAGGATAGAGGACAGGATATGATAGAGGATAGGATAGGATAGAGGATAGGATAGGACAGAGGATAGGATTGGATAGAGTATAGGATAGGATAGGGGATATTATAGGATAGTGGATAAGATAGGATAGAGGATAGGTTAGAGGATTTGATAAAATAGTGGATAGGATAGAGGATAGGATAGGGGATTGGATAGGATACAGGATAGGATAGGGGATAAGATAGGATAGAGGACATTATAGGATAGAAGATAGGATAGGATAGAGGATAGGATAGGACAGAGGGTAGGATAGGATACAGTATGGGATAGGATAGAGGATACGATAGGATAGAGGATAAGATAGGATAGAGGATAGGATAGGATAGGATAGAGGATAGGATAGGATAGAGGATAGGAAAGGATAGAGGATATTATGGCATATAGGATTGGATAGGATAGAGGATAGGATACGATAGAGGATGGGATAGGATAGAGGATAGGATAGGATAGAGGATATTATAGGAAAGAGGATAGGATATGATAGAGGAGAGGATAGGATAGAGGATAGGATAGGATAGAGGATAGGATAGGATTGGGGATAGGGTAGGATAGAGGATAGGACAGGATAGAGGATAGGATAGGATTGGGGATAAGATAGTATAGAGGATAGGATAGGATAGAGAATAGGATAGGATAGATGATATTATAGGATAGAGGATACGATATTATAGAGGATAGGATAGGATAGAGGATAGGATAGGATAGAGGATAGAATAGGATTGAGGATAAGATAGGATAGTGGATAGGATAGGATAGTATAGGGGATAGGATAGGATAAGATACAGGATGGGACAGAGGATAGGATAGGGGATTGGATAGGATAGACGATAGGATAGGATTGAGGATAAGATAGGATAGAGGATAGGATACGGTAGAGAATAGGATAGGATAGATGATAGGATAGGATAGAGGATAGTACAGGATTGGGGATAGGGTAGGATAGAGGATAGGATAGGATAGAGGATAGGATAGGATAGAGGATAGGATAAGATAGGGGATAGAATAGGATTGAGGATAAGATAGGATAGAGGATAGGATAGGATAGAGGATAGGATATGATAGAGAATAGGATAGGATAGATGATAGGATAGGATAGAGGATAGGATAGGATAGAGGATAGAATAGGATTGAGGATAAGATAGGATAGAGGATAGGATAGGATAGAGGATAGGATATGATAGAGAATAGGACAGGATAGATGATATTATAGGATAGAGGATAGGATAGGATTGGGGATAGGGTAGGATAGAGGATAGGATAGGATAGAGGATAGGATAGGATAGAGGATAGGATAGGATAGGATAGGATAGAGGATAGGATAGGATAGAGGATAGGATAGAGGATAGGATAGGATGGAGGATAGGATAGGATAGAGGATAGGATAGGATAGAGGACAGGATAGGATAGTATAGTCGATAGGATAGGATAGAGGATAGGATAGGATAGAGGATAGGATAGGATAGAGGATAGGTTAGGTTTGACGACAGGATAGGATAGAGGATAGGATAGGATAGAGGATAGTATAGGATAGAGGACAGGATAGGATAGTATACTGGATAGGATAGGATAGAGGATAGGATAGGATAGAGGATAGGTTAGGTTTGACGACAGGATAGGATAGAGGATAGGATAGGATAGAGGATAGGATAGGATAGAGGATAGGATAGGATAGAGGATAGGATAGGATAGAGGATAGGATAGGATAGAGGATAGGATAGGATAGAGGATAGGATAGGATAGAGGATAGGATAGGATAGAGGATAGGATAGGATAGAGGATAGGATAGGATAGAGGATAGGATAGGATAGAGGATAGGATAGGATAGAGGATAGGATAGGATAGAGGATAGGATAGGATAGAGGATAGGATAGGATAGAGGATAGGATAGGATAGAGGATAGGATAGGATAGATGATAGGATAGAGAATAGGATAGGATAGAGGATATTATAGGGTAGAAGATAGGATAGGATAGAGGATACGATATGATAGAGGATAGGATAGAGGATAGGATAGGATAGAGGACAGGATAGGATAGTATAGTCGATAGGATAGGATAGAGGATAGGATAGGATAGAGGATAGGTTAGGTTTGACGACAGGATAGGATAGAGGATAGGATAGGATAGAGGATAGTATAGGATAGAGGACAGGATAGGATAGTATACTGGATAGGATAGGATAGAGGATAGGATAGGATAGAGGATAGGTTAGGTTTGACGACAGGATAGGATAGAGGATAGGATAGGATAGAGGATAGGATACGATAGAGGATAGGATAGGATAGAGGATAGGATAGGATAGAGGATAGGATAGGATAGAGGATAGGATAGGATAGAGGATAGGATAGGATAGAGGACAGGATAGGATAGTATACTGGATAGGATAGGATAGAGGATAGGATAGGATAGAGGATAGGTTAGGTTTGACGACAGGATAGGATAGAGGATAGGATAGGATAGAGGATAGGATAGGATAGAGGATAGGATACGATAGAGGATAGGATAGGATAGAGGATAGGATAGGATAGAGGATAGGATAGGATAGAGGATAGGATAGGATAGAGGATAGGATAGGATAGAGGATAGGATAGGATAGAGGATAGGATAGGATAGAGGATAGGATAGGATAGAGGATAGGATAGGATAGAGGATAGGATAGGATAGAGGATAGGATAGGATAGAGGATAGGATAGGATAGAGGACAGGATAGGATAGTATACTGGATAGGATAGGATAGAGGATAGGATAGGATAGAGGATAGGTTAGGTTTGACGACAGGATAGGATAGAGGATAGGATAGGATAGAGGATAGGATAGGATAGAGGATAGGATACGATAGAGGATAGGATAGGATAGAGGATAGGATAGGATAGAGGATAGGATAGGATAGAGGATAGGATAGGATAGAGGATAGGATATAATGCAGTATAGGATAGGATTCAGGATAGGATAGGATAGAGGATAGGATAGGGGATAGGATAGAATAGAGGATAGGATAGGATAGAGGATACGATATTATAGAGGATAGGATAGGATAGAGGATAGGATAGGATTGAGGATAGAATAGGATTGAGGATAAGATAGGATAGTGGATAGGATAGGATAGTATAGGGGATAGGATTGGATTGAGGATAGGATAGGATTGAGGATAAGATAGGATAGTGGATAGGATAGGATAGTATAGGGGATAGGATTGGATTGAGGATAGGATAGCATAGAGGATAGGATAGGATAGAGGATAGGATAGAGGATAGGATATAATGCAGTATAGGATAGGATTGAGGATAGGATAGGATAGAGGATAGGATAGGGGATAGGATAGAATAGAGGATAGGATAGGATAGAGGATAGGAAAGGATAGAGGATAGGATAGGATAGAGAATAGGATAGGATAGAGGATAGGATAGGTTTGAGGATAGGATAGGATAGAGGATAGGATAGAGGATAGGATAGGATAGAGGATAGGACAGGATAGAGGGTAGGATAGGGTATTGGAAGGGATTGATTATATTATAGGATAGAGGATAGAATTTGATAGAGGATACGATATTATAGAGGATAGGATAGGATAGAGGATAGGATAGGGGATTGGATAGGATAGATGATATTATGGGAAAGAGTATAGGATAAGATAGAGGATACGATATTGTAGAGGATAGGATAGGATAGAGGTTAGGATAGGATAGAGGATACCATAGAGGATTGGATAGTGTAAAGGATAGGATTGGATAGAGGATAGGATAGGATTGAGGATAGGATAGGATAGTGGATAGGATAGGATAGAGGATACGATATTATAGATCATATGATGGGAGAGAGGATAGGGTAGGATAGATGATATTATAGGAAAGAGGATAGGATATGATAGACGATAGGATAGGATAGCATAGAGGATAGGATAGGATTGGGTACAGGATAGGATAGAGGATAGGACAGGATAGAGGATAGTATAGGGGATTGGATAGGATAGAGAATAGGATACGATAGACGATAGGATAGAATAGAGGATTGGATAGGATAGAGAATAGGATAGGGTAGATGATATTATAGGAAAGAGGATAGGATATGGTAGAGGATACGATATTATAGAGGATAGGATAGGATAGAGTATATTATAGGATAGAGGAAGGGATATGATAGAGGATGGGATAGGATAGAGGATACGATGGGATAGAGGATATGATAGGATAGTATAGAGGATTGGATAGGATAGACGATAGGATAGGATAGAATAGGGGATAGGATAGGATTGAGGATAGGATAAGATAGAGGATAGGATAGAGGATTGGATAGGATAGAGCATAGGATAGGATAGGGTATATTATAGGATAGTGGATAGGATAGGATAGAGGATAGGATAGAGGATTGGATAGGATAGAGGATAGGATAGAGTATAGTATAGAGGATAGGATAGGATATAGGATAGTATAGGATAGAGAATAGGATAGGATAGAGGACAGGAAAGGAGAGAGGATAGGATAGCATAGAGGATAGTATAGGATAGAGGACAGGATATGATAGAGGATAGGATAGGATAGAGGATAGGATAGGACAGAGGATAGGATTGGATAGAGTATAGGATAGGATAGGGGATATTATAGGATAGTGGATAAGATAGGATAGAGGATAGGATAGAGGATTTGATAAAATAGTGGATAGGATAGAGGATAGGATAGGGGATTGGATAGGATACAGGATAGGATAGGGGATAAGATAGGATAGAGGACATTATAGGATAGAGGATAGGATAGGATAGAGGATAGGATAGGACAGAGGGTAGGATAGGATACAGTATGGGATAGGATAGAGGATACGATAGGATAGAGGATAGGATAGGATAGAGGATAGGAAAGGATAGAGGATATTATGGCATATAGGATTGGATAGGATAGAGGATAGGATACGATAGAGGATGGGATAGGATAGAGGATAGGATAGGATAGAGGATATTATAGGAAAGAGGATAGGATATGATAGAGGAGAGGATAGGATAGAGGATAGGATAGGATAGAGGATAGGATAGGATTGGGGATAGGGTAGGATAGAGGATAGGACAGGATAGAGGATAGGATAGGATTGGGGATAAGATAGTATAGAGGATAGGATAGGATAGAGAATAGGATAGGATAGATGATATTATAGGATAGAGGATACGATATTATAGAGGATAGGATAGGATAGAGGATAGGATAGGATAGAGGATAGAATAGGATTGAGGATAAGATAGGATAGTGGATAGGATAGGATAGTATAGGGGATAGGATAGGATAAGATACAGGATGGGACAGAGGATAGGATAGGGGATTGGATAGGATAGACGATAGGATAGGATTGAGGATAAGATAGGATAGAGGATAGGATACGGTAGAGAATAGGATAGGATAGATGATAGGATAGGATAGAGGATAGTACAGGATTGGGGATAGGGTAGGATAGAGGATAGGATAGGATAGATGATAGGATAGGATAGAGGATAGGATAAGATAGGGGATAGAATAGGATTGAGGATAAGATAGGATAGAGGATAGGATAGGATAGAGGATAGGATATGATAGAGAATAGGATAGGATAGATGATAGGATAGGATAGAGGATAGGATAGGATAGAGGATAGAATAGGATTGAGGATAAGATAGGATAGAGGATAGGATAGGATAGAGGATAGGATATGATAGAGAATAGGACAGGATAGATGATATTATAGGATAGAGGATAGGATAGGATTGGGGATAGGGTAGGATAGAGGATAGGATAGGATAGAGGATAGGATAGGATAGAGGATAGGATAGGATAGGATAGGATAGAGGATAGGATAGGATAGAGGATAGGATAGAGGATAGGATAGGATGGAGGATAGGATAGGATAGAGGATAGGATAGGATAGAGGACAGGATAGGATAGTATAGTCGATAGGATAGGATAGAGGATAGGATAGGATAGAGGATAGGTTAGGTTTGACGACAGGATAGGATAGAGGATAGGATAGGATAGAGGATAGGATACGATAGAGGATAGGATAGGATAGAGGATAGGATAGGATAGAGGATAGGATAGGATAGAGGATAGGATAGGATAGAGGATAGGATAGGATAGAGGATAGGATAGGATAGTATACTGGATAGGATAGGATAGAGGATAGGATAGGATAGAGGATAGGATAGGATAGAGGATAGGATAGGATAGAGGATAGGATAGGATAGAGGATAGGATAGGATAGAGGATAGGATAGGATAGAGGATAGGATAGGATAGAGGATAGGATAGGATAGAGGATAGGATAGGATAGAGGATAGGATAGGATAGAGGATAGGATAGGATAGATGATAGGATAGAGAATAGGATAGGATAGAGGATATTATAGGGTAGAAGATAGGATAGGATAGAGGATACGATATGATAGAGGATAGGATAGAGGATAGGATATAATGCAGTATAGGATAGGATTCAGGATAGGATAGGATAGAGGATAGGATAGGGGATAGGATAGAATAGAGGATAGGATAGGATAGAGGATACGATATTATAGAGGATAGGATAGGATAGAGGATAGGATAGGATTGAGGATAGAATAGGATTGAGGATAAGATAGGATAGTGGATAGGATAGGATAGTATAGGGGATAGGATTGGATTGAGGATAGGATAGGATTGAGGATAAGATAGGATAGTGGATAGGATAGGATAGTATAGGGGATAGGATTGGATTGAGGATAGGATAGCATAGAGGATAGGATAGGATAGAGGATAGGATAGAGGATAGGATATAATGCAGTATAGGATAGGATTGAGGATAGGATAGGATAGAGGATAGGATAGGGGATAGGATAGAATAGAGGATAGGATAGGATAGAGGATAGGAAAGGATAGAGGATAGGATAGGATAGAGAATAGGATAGGATAGAGGATAGGATAGGTTTGAGGATAGGATAGGATAGAGGATAGGATAGAGGATAGGATAGGATAGAGGATAGGATAGAGGATAGGATAGGATAGAGGATAGGATAGAGGATAGGATAGGATAGAGGATAGGATAGCATAGAAGATACGTTACGATAGATGATATTATAGGAAAGATGATAGGATATGATAGAGGATACGATATTATAGAGGATAGGATAGGATAGAGAATAGGATAGCGGGTTGGATAGGATAGACGATAGGATAGGATTGAGGATAGGATAGGAAAGAGGATACGATAGTAAAGAGGATAGGATAGAATAGAGGATAGGATAGGATAGAAGATAGGATAGGATAGCGGATAGGATAGGATAGAGGATAGGATAGGATAGAGGATAGGATAGGATAGAGGATAGGATAGGAAAGAGGATAGGATAGTAAAGAGGATAGGATAGAATAGAGGATAGGATAGGATAGAGGATAGGATAGGACAGAGGATAGAATAGGATTGAGGATAAGATAGGATAGAGGATAGGATAGGGTAGAGAATAGGATAGGATAGATGATATTATGGGATAGAGGATAGGATACGATAGAGGATACGATATTGTAGAGGATATGATAGGATAGATGATATTATAGGATAGAGGATAGGATAGGATTGGGGATAGGGTAGGATAGAGGATAGGATAGGATAGAGGATAGGATAGGATAGAGGATAGGATAGGATAGAGGATAGGATAGGATAGGATAGGATAGAGGATAGGATAGGATAGAGGATAGGATAGAGGATAGGATAGGATGGAGGATAGGATAGGATAGAGGATAGGATAGGATAGAGGACAGGATAGGATAGTATAGTCGATAGGATAGGATAGACGATAGGATAGGATAGAGGATAGGTTAGGTTTGACGACAGGATAGGATAGAGGATAGGATAGGATAGAGGATAGTATAGGATAGAGGACAGGATAGGATAGTATACTGGATAGGATAGGATAGAGGATAGGATAGGATAGAGGATAGGTTAGGTTTGACGACAGGATAGGATAGAGGATAGGATAGGATAGAGGATAGGATACGATAGAGGATAGGATAGGATAGAGGATAGGATAGGATAGGATAGAGGATAGGATAGGATAGAGGATAGGATACGATAGAGGATAGGATAGGATAGAGGATAGGATAGGATAGAGGATAGGATAGGATAGAGGATAGGATAGGATAGAGGATAGGATAGGATAGAGGATAGAGGATAGAGGATAGGATAGGATAGAGGATAGGATAGGATAGAGGATAGGATACGATAGAGGATAGGATAGGATAGAGGATAGGATAGGATAGAGGATAGGATAGGATAGAGGATAGGATAGGATAGAGGATAGGATAGGATAGAGGATAGGATAGGATAGAGGATAGGATAGGATAGAGGATAGGATAGGATAGAGGATAGGATAGGATAGAGGATAGGATAGGATAGAGGATAGGATAGGATAGAGGATAGGATAGGATAGAGGATAGGATAGGATAGAGGATAGGATAGGATAGAGGATAGGATAGGATAGAGGATAGGATAGGATAGAGGATAGGATAGGATAGATGATAGGATAGAGAATAGGATAGGATAGAGGATATTATAGGGTAGAAGATAGGATAGGATAGAGGATACGATATGATAGAGGATAGGATAGAGCATAGGATAGGATAGAGGACAGGATAGGATAGTATAGTCGATAGGATAGGATAGAGGATAGGATAGGATAGAGGATAGGTTAGGTTTGACGACAGGATAGGATAGAGGATAGGATAGGATAGAGGATAGTATAGGATAGAGGACAGGATAGGATAGTATACTGGATAGGATAGGATAGAGGATAGGATAGGATAGAGGATAGGTTAGGTTTGACGACAGGATAGGATAGAGGATAGGATAGGATAGAGGATAGGATACGATAGAGGATAGGATAGGATAGAGGATAGGATAGGATAGAGGATAGGATAGGATAGAGGATAGGATAGGATAGAGGATAGGATAGGATAGAGGACAGGATAGGATAGTATACTGGATAGGATAGGATAGAGGATAGGATAGGATAGAGGATAGGTTAGGTTTGACGACAGGATAGGATAGAGGATAGGATAGGATAGAGGATAGGATAGGATAGAGGATAGGATACGATAGAGGATAGGATAGGATAGAGGATAGGATAGGATAGAGGATAGGATAGGATAGAGGATAGGATAGGATAGAGGATAGGATAGGATAGAGGATAGGATAGGATAGAGGATAGGATAGGATAGAGGATAGGATAGGATAGAGGATAGGATAGGATAGAGGATAGGATAGGATAGAGGATAGGATAGGATAGAGGATAGGATAGGATAGAGGATAGGATAGGATAGATGATAGGATAGAGAATAGGATAGGATAGATTATATTATAGGGTAGAAGATAGGATAGGATAGAGGATACGATATGATAGAGGATAGGATAGAGGATAGGATATAATGCAGTATAGGATAGGATTCAGGATAGGATAGGATAGAGGATAGGATAGGGGATAGGATAGAATAGAGGATAGGATAGGATAGAGGATACGATATTATAGAGGATAGGATAGGATAGAGGATAGGATAGGATTGAGGATAGAATAGGATTGGTGATAAGATAGGATAGTGGATAGGATAGGATAGTATAGGGGATAGGATTGGATTGAGGATAGGATAGGATTGAGGATAAGATAGGATAGTGGATAGGATAGGATAGTATAGGGGATAGGATTGGATTGAGGATAGGATAGCATAGAGGATAGGATAGGATAGAGGATAGGATAGAGGATAGGATATAATGCAGTATAGGATATTATTGAGGATAGGATAGGATAGAGGATAGGATAGGGGATAGGATAGAATAGAGGATAGGATAGGATAGAGGATAGGAAAGGATAGAGGATAGGATAGGATAGAGAATAGGATAGGATAGAGGATAGGATAGGTTTGAGGATAGGATAGGATAGAGGATAGGATAGAGGATAGGATAGGATAGAGGATAGGACAGGATAGAGGGTAGGATAGGGTATTGGAAGGGATTGATTATATTATAGGATAGAGGATAGAATTTGATAGAGGATACGATATTATAGAGGATAGGATAGGATAGAGGATAGGATAGGGGATTGGATAGGATAGATGATATTATGGGAAAGAGTATAGGATAAGATAGAGGATACGATATTGTAGAGGATAGGATAGGATAGAGGTTAGGATAGGATAGAGGATACCATAGAGGATTGGATAGTGTAAAGGATAGGATTGGATAGAGGATAGGATAGGATTGAGGATAGGATAGGATAGTGGATAGGATAGGATAGAGGATACGATATTATAGATCATATGATGGGAGAGAGGATAGGGTAGGATAGATGATATTATAGGAAAGAGGATAGGATATGATAGACGATAGGATAGGATAGCATAGAGGATAGGATAGGATTGGGTACAGGATAGGATAGAGGATAGGACAGGATAGAGGATAGTATAGGGGATTGGATAGGATAGAGAATAGGATACGATAGACGATAGGATAGAATAGAGGATTGGATAGGATAGAGAATAGGATAGGGTAGATGATATTATAGGAAAGAGGATAGGATATGGTAGAGGATACGATATTATAGAGGATAGGATAGGATAGAGTATATTATAGGATAGAGGAAGGGATATGATAGAGGATGGGATAGGATAGAGGATACGATGGGATAGAGGATATGATAGGATAGTATAGAGGATTGGATAGGATAGACGATAGGATAGGATAGAATAGGGGATAGGATAGGATTGAGGATAGGATAAGATAGAGGATAGGATAGAGGATTGGATAGGATAGAGCATAGGATAGGATAGGGTATATTATAGGATAGTGGATAGGATAGGATAGAGGATAGGATAGAGGATTGGATAGGATAGAGGATAGGATAGAGTATAGTATAGAGGATAGGATAGGATATAGGATAGTATAGGATAGAGAATAGGATAGGATAGAGGACAGGAAAGGAGAGAGGATAGGATAGCATAGAGGATAGTATAGGATAGAGGACAGGATATGATAGAGGATAGGATAGGATAGAGGATAGGATAGGACAGAGGATAGGATTGGATAGAGTATAGGATAGGATAGGGGATATTATAGGGTAGTGGATAAGATAGGATAGAGGATAGGATAGAGGATTTGATAAAATAGTGGATAGGATAGAGGATAGGATAGGGGATTGGATAGGATACAGGATAGGATAGGGGATAAGATAGGATAGAGGACATTATAGGATAGAGGATAGGATAGGATAGAGGATAGGATAGGACAGAGGGTAGGATAGGATACAGTATGGGATAGGATAGAGGATACGATAGGATAGAAGATAAGATAGGATAGAGGATAGGATAGGATAGGATAGAGGATAGGATAGGATAGAGGATAGGAAAGGATAGAGGATATTATGGCATATAGGATTGGATAGGATAGAGGATAGGATACGATAGAGGATGGGATAGGATAGAGGATAGGATAGGATAGAGGATATTATAGGAAAGAGGATAGGATATGATAGAGGAGAGGATAGGATAGAGGATAGGATAGGATAGAGGATAGGATAGGATTGGGGATAGGGTAGGATAGAGGATAGGACAGGATAGAGGATAGGATAGGATTGGGGATAAGATAGTATAGAGGATAGGATAGGATAGAGAATAGGATAGGATAGATGATATTATAGGATAGAGGATACGATATTATAGAGGATAGGATAGGATAGAGGATAGGATAGGATAGAGGATAGAATAGGATTGAGGATAAGATAGGATAGTGGATAGGATAGGATAGTATAGGGGATAGGATAGGATAAGATACAGGATGGGACAGAGGATAGGATAGGGGATTGGATAGGATAGACGATAGGATAGGATTGAGGATAAGATAGGATAGAGGATAGGATACGGTAGAGAATAGGATAGGATAGAGGATAGGATAAGATAGGGGATAGAATAGGATTGAGGATAAGATAGGATAGAGGATAGGATAGGATAGAGGATAGGATATGATAGAGAATAGGATAGGATAGATGATAGGATAGGATAGAGGATAGGATAGGATAGAGGATAGAATAGGATTGAGGATAAGATAGGATAGAGGATAGGATAGGATAGAGGATAGGATATGATAGAGAATAGGACAGGATAGATGGTATTATAGGATAGAGGATAGGATAGGATTGGGGATAGGGTAGGATAGAGGATAGGATAGGATAGAGGATAGGATAGGATAGAGGATAGGATAGGATAGGATAGGATAGAGGATAGGATAGGATAGAGGATAGGATAGAGGATAGGATAGGATGGAGGATAGGATAGGATAGAGGATAGGATAGGATAGAGGACAGGATAGGATAGTATAGTCGATAGGATAGGATAGAGGATAGGATAGGATAGATGATAGGTTAGGTTTGACGACAGGATAGGATAGAGGATAGGATAGGATAGAGGATAGGATACGATAGAGGATAGGATAGGATAGAGGATAGGATAGGATAGAGGATAGGATAGGATAGAGGATAGGATAGGATAGAGGATAGGATAGGATAGAGGACAGGATAGGATAGTATACTGGATAGGATAGGATAGAGGATAGGATAGGATAGAGGATAGGTTAGGTTTGACGACAGGATAGGATAGAGGATAGGATAGGATAGAGGATAGGATAGGATAGAGGATAGGATACGATAGAGGATAGGATAGGATAGAGGATAGGATAGGATAGAGGATAGGATAGGATAGAGGATAGGATAGGATAGAGGATAGGATAGGATAGAGGATAGGATAGGATAGAGGATAGGATAGGATAGAGGATAGGATAGGATAGAGGATAGGATAGGATAGATGATAGGATAGAGAATAGGATAGGATAGAGGATATTATAGGGTAGAAGATAGGATAGGATAGAGGATACGATATGATAGAGGATAGGATAGAGGATAGGATATAATGCAGTATAGGATAGGATTCAGGATAGGATAGGATAGAGGATAGGATAGGGGATAGGATAGAATAGAGGATAGGATAGGATAGAGGATACGATATTATAGAGGATAGGATAGGATAGAGGATAGGATAGGATTGAGGATAGAATAGGATTGAGGATAAGATAGGATAGTGGATAGGATAGGATAGTATAGGGGATAGGATTGGATTGAGGATAGGATAGGATTGAGGATAAGATAGGATAGTGGATAGGATAGGATAGTATAGGGGATAGGATTGGATTGAGGATAGGATAGCATAGAGGATAGGATAGGATAGAGGATAGGATAGAGGATAGGATATAATGCAGTATAGGATAGGATTGAGGATAGGATAGGATAGAGGATAGGATAGGGGATAGGATAGAATAGAGGATAGGATAGGATAGAGGATAGGAAAGGATAGAGGATAGGATAGGATAGAGAATAGGATAGGATAGAGGATAGGATAGGTTTGAGGATAGGATAGGATAGAGGATAGGATAGAGGATAGGATAGGATAGAGGATAGGATAGAGGATAGGATAGGATAGAGGATAGGATAGCATAGAAGATACGTTACGATAGATGATATTATAGGAAAGAGGATAGGATATGATAGAGGATACGATATTATAGAGGATAGGATAGGATAGAGGATAGGATAGGATTGAGGATAGAATAGGATTGAGGATAAGATAGGATAGTGGATAGGATAGGATAGTATAGGGGATAGGATTGGATTGAGGATAGGATAGCATAGAGGATAGGATAGGATAGAGAATAGGATAGCGGGTTGGATAGGATAGACGATAGGATAGGATTGAGGATAGGATAGGAAAGAGGATACGATAGTAAAGAGGATAGGATAGAATAGAGGATAGGATAGGATAGAGGATAGGATAGGACAGAGGATAGAATAGGATTGAGGATAAGATAGGATAGAGGATAGGATAGGGTAGAGAATAGGATAGGATAGATGATATTATGGGATAGAGGATAGGATACGATAGAGGATACGATATTGTAGAGGATATGATAGGATAGATGATATTATAGGATAGAGGATACGATATTATAGAGGATAGGATAGGATAGAGGATAGAATATCATAGATGATATTATAGGAAAGAGGATAGGATATGATAGAGGATAGGATAGGATAGAGGATAGGATAGGATAGAGGATAGGATAGGATAGAGGATAGGATAGGATTGGGGATAGGGTAGGATAGAGGATAGGACAGGATAGAGGATAGGACAGGGGGTTTGATAGGATAGAGGATAGGATACGATAGACGATAGGATAGGATAGAGGATAGGATAGGATAGAGAATAGGATAGGATAGATAATATTATAGGAAAGAGGATAGAACATGATAGAGGATACGATATTATAGAGGATAGGATAATATAGAGGATAGGATTTGATAGAGGATAGGATAGGATAGAGGACAGGATAGGATAGGATAGAGGATAGGATAGGATAGAGGATAGGTTAAGTTTGACGACAGGATAGGATAGAGGATAGGATAGGATAGAGGATAGGATAGGATAGAGGACAGGATAGGATAGTATACTGGATAGGATAGGATAGAGGATAGGATAGGATAGAGGATAGGTTAGGTTTGACGACAGGATAGGATAGAGGATAGGATAGGATAGAGGATAGGATAGGATAGAGGATAGGATACGATAGAGGATAGGATAAGTTAGAGGATAGAATAGGATTGAGGATAAGATAGGATAGCGGATAGGATAGGATAGAGGATAGGATATGATAGAGAATAGGATAGGATAGATGATAGGATAGGATAGAGGATAGGATAGGATAGAGGATAGAATAGGATTGAGGATAAGATAGGATAGAGGATAGGATAGGATAGAGGATAGGATATGATAGAGAATAGGACAGGATAGATGATATTATAGGATAGAGGATAGGATAGGATTGGGGATAGGGTAGGATAGAGGATAGGATAGGATAGAGGATAGGATAGGATAGAGGATAGGATAGGATAGGATAGGATAGAGGATAGGATAGGATAGAGGATAGGATAGAGGATAGGATAGGATGGAGGATAGGATAGGATAGAGGATAGGATAGGATAGAGGACAGGATAGGATAGTATAGTCGATAGGATAGGATAGAGGATAGGATAGGATAGAGGATAGGTTAGGTTTGACGACAGGATAGGATAGAGGATAGGATAGGATAGAGGATAGGATAGGATAGAGGACAGGATAGGATAGTATACTGGATAGGATAGGATAGAGGATAGGATAGGATAGAGGATAGGTTAGGTATGACGACAGGATAGGATAGAGGATAGGATAGGATAGAGGATAGGATACGATAGAGGATAGGATAGGATAGAGGATAGGATAGGATAGAGGATAGGATAGGATAGAGGATAGGATAGGATAGAGGATAGGATAGGATAGAGGACAGGATAGGATAGTATACTGGATAGGATAGGATAGAGGATAGGATAGGATAGAGGATAGGTTAGGTTTGACGAGAGGATAGGATAGAGGATAGGATAGGATAGAGGATAGGATAGGATAGAGGATAGGATAGGATAGAGGATAGGATAGGATAGAGGACAGGATAGGATAGTATACTGGATAGGATAGGATAGAGGATAGGATAGGATAGAGGATAGGATAGGATAGAGGACAGGATAGGATAGTATACTGGATAGGATAGGATAGAGGATAGGATAGGATAGAGGATAGGTTAGGTTTGACGAGAGGATAGGATAGAGGATAGGATAGGATAGAGGATAGAATAGGATAGAGGATGGGATACGATAGAGGATAGGATAGGATAGAGGATAGGATAGGATAGAGGATAGGATAGGATAGAGGATAGGATAGGATAGAGGATAGGATAGGATAGAGGATAGGATAGGATAGAGGATAGGATAGGATAGAGGATAGGATAGGATAGAGGATAGGATAGGATAGAGGATAGGATAGAGAATAGGTTAGGATAGAGGATATTATAGGGTAGAAGATAGGATAGGATAGAGGATACGATATGATAGAGGATAGGATAGAGGATAGGATATAATGCAGTATAGGATAGGATTCAGGATAGGATAGGATAGAGGATAGGATAGGGGATAGGATAGAATAGAGGATAGGATAGGATAGAGGATAGGGTAGGATAGAGAATAGGATAGGATAGAGGATAGGATAGGTTTGAGGATAGGATAGGATAGAGGATAGGATAGAGGATAGGATAGGATAGAGGATAGGATAGCATAGAAGATACGTTACGATAGATGATATTATAGGAAAGAGGATAGGATATGATAGAGGATACGATATTATAGAGGATAGGATAGGATAGAGGATAGGATAGGATTGAGGATAGAATATAATTGAGGATAAGATAGGATAGTGGATAGGATAGGATAGTATAGGGGATAGGATTGGATTGAGGATAGGATAGCATAGAGGATAGGATAGGATAGAGAATAGGATAGCGGGTTGGATAGGATAGACGATAGGATAGGATTGAGGATAGGATAGGAAAGAGGATACGATAGTAAAGAGGATAGGATAGAATAGAGGATAGGATAGGATAGAGGATAGGATAGGACAGAGGATAGAATAGGATTGAGGATAAGATAGCATAGAGGATAGGATAGGGTAGAGAATAGGATAGGATAGATGATATTATGGGATAGAGGATAGGATACGATAGAGGATAGGATAGGATAGAGGATAGAATATCATAGATGATATTATAGGAAAGAGGATAGGATATGATAGAGGATAGGATAGGATAGAGGATAGGATAGGATAGAGGATAGGATAGGATAGAGGATAGGATAGGATTGGGGATAGGACAGGATAGATGATATTATAGGATAGAGGATAGGATAGGATTGGGGATAGGGTAGGATAGAGGATAGGATAGGATAGAGGATAGGATAGGATAGAGGATAGGATAGGATAGGATAGGATAGAGGATAGGATAGGATAGAGGATAGGATAGAGGATAGGATAGGATGGAGGATAGGATAGGATAGAGAATAGGATAGGATAGTGGACAGGATAGGATAGTATAGTGGATAGGATAGGATAGAGGATAGGATAGGATAGAGGATAGGTTAGGTTTGACGACAGGATAGGATAGAGGATAGGATAGGATAGAGGATAGGATAGGATAGAGGACAGGATAGGATAGTATACTGGATAGGATAGGATAGAGGATAGGATAGGATAGAGGATAGGTTAGGTTTGACGACAGGATAGGATAGAGGATAGGATAGGATAGAGGATAGGATAGGATAGAGGATAGGATACGATAGAGGATAGGATAGGATAGAGGATAGGATAGGATAGAGGATAGGATAGGATAGAGGATAGGATAGGATAGAGGATAGGATAGGATAGAGGATAGGATAGGATAGAGGATAGGATCGGATAGAGGATAGGATAGGATAGAGGATAGGATAGGATAGAGGATAGGATAGAGAATAGGATAGGATAGAGGATATTATAGGGTAGAAGATAGGATAGGATAGAGGATACGATATGATAGAGGATAGGATAGAGGATAGGATATAATGCAGTATAGGATAGGATTGAGGATAGGATAGGATAGAGGATAGGATAGGGGATAGGATAGAATAGAGGATAGGATAGGATAGAGGATAGGAAAGGATAGAGGATAGGATAGGATAGAGAATAGGATAGGATAGAGGATAGGATAGGTTTGAGGATAGGATAGGATAGAGGATAGGATAGAGGATAGGATAGGATAGAGAATAGGATAGCGGATTGGATAGGATAGACGATAGGATAGGATTGAGGATAGGATAGGAAAGAGGATAGGATAGTAATGAGGATAGGATAGAATAGAGGATAGGATAGGATAGAGGATAGGATAGGACAGAGGATAGAATAGGATTGAGGATAAGATAGGATAGAGGATAGGATAGGGTAGAGAATAGGATAGGATAGATGATATTATGGGATAGAGGATAGGATACTCATAGAGGATACGATATTGTAGAGGATATGATAGGATAGATGATATTATAGGATAGAGGATACGATATTATAGAGGATAGGATAGGATAGAGGATAGAATAGGATAGATGATATTATAGGAAAGAGGATAGGATATGATAGAGGATAGGATAGGATAGAGGATAGGATAGGATAGGATAGGATAGAGGATAGGATAGGATAGAGGATAGCATAGGATGGAGGATAGGATAGGATAGAGGATAGGATAGAGGATAGGATATAATGCAGTATAGGATAGGATTGAGGATAGGATAGGATAGAGGATAGGATAGGGGATAGGATAGAATAGAGGATAGGATAGGATAGAGGATAGGAAAGGATAGAGGATAGGATAGGATAGAGAATAGGATAGGATAGAGGATAGGATAGGTTTGAGGATAGGATAGGATAGAGGATAGGATAGAGGATAGGATAGGATAGAGGATAGGATAGGATAGAGGATAGGATAGCATAGAAGATACGTTCCGATAGATGATATTATAGGAAAGAGGATAGGATATGATAGAGGATAGGATAGGATAGAGGATAGGATAGGATAGAGGATAGGATAGGATAGAGGATAGGATAGGATAGAGGATAGGATAGGATTGGGGATAGGGTAGGATAGAGGATAGGACAGGATAGAGGATAGGACAGGGGGTTTGATAGGATAGAGGATAGGATACGATAGACGATAGGATAGGATAGAGGATAGGATAGGATAGAGAATAGGATAGGATAGATAATATTATAGGAAAGAGGATAGGATATGATAGAGGATACGATATTATAGAGGATAGGATAATATAGAGGATAGGATAGGATTGAGGATAGGATAGGATAGAGGATAGGATAAAATAGAGGATAGAATAGGATTGAGGATAAGATAGGATAGAGGATAGGATAGGATAGAGGATAGGATATGATAGAGAATAGGATAGGATAGATGATAGGATAGGATAGAGGATAGGATAGGATAGAGGATAGAATAGGATTGAGGATAAGATAGAATAGAGGATAGGATAGGATAGAGGATAGGATATGATAGAGAATAGGACAGGATAGATGATATTATAGGATAGAGGATAGGATAGGATTGGGGATAGGGTAGGATAGAGGATAGGATATGATAGAGGATAGGATAGGATAGAGGATAGGATAGGATAGGATAGGATAGAGGATAGGGTAGGATAGAGGATAGGATAGGATAGAGGATAGGATAGGATAGGATGGAGGATAGGATAGGATAGAGGATAGGATAGGATAGAGGATAGGATAGGATAGAGGATAGGATAGGATAGAGGATACGATATGATAGGCGATATGATAGGATAGAGGACAGGATAGGATAGTATAGTGGATAGGATAGGATAGAGGATAGGATAGGATAGATGATATTATAGGAAAGAGGATAGGATATGATAGAGGAGAGGATAGGATAGAGGATAGGATAGGATAGAGGATAGGATAGGATAGAGGATAGGATAGGTTTGAGGATAGGATAGGATAGAGGATAGGATAGAGGATAGGATAGGATTGAGGATAAGATAGGATAGTGGATAGGATAGGATAGTATAGGGGATAGGATTGGATTGAGGATAGGATAGGATAGAGGATAGGATAAGATAAAGGATAGAATAGGATTGAGGATAAGATAGGATAGAGGATAGGATAGGATAGAGAATATGATAGCGGATTGGATAGGATAGACGATAGGATAGGATTGAGGATAGGATAGGAAAGAGGATAGGATAGTAAAGAGGATAGGATAGAATAGAGGATAGGATAGGATAGAGGATAGGATAGGACAGAGGATAGAATAGGATTGAGGATAAGATAGGATAGAGGATAGGATAGGTTAGAGAATAGGATAGGATAGATGATATTATGGGATAGAGGATAGGATACGATAGAGGATACGATATTGTAGAGGATATGATAGGATAGATGATATTATAGGATAGAGGATACGATATTATAGAGGATAGGATAGGATAGAGGATAGAATAGGATAGATGATATTATAGGAAAGAGGATAGGATATGATAGAGGATAGGATAGGATAGAGGATAGGATAGGATAGAGGATAGGATAGGATAGAGGATAGGATAGGATTGGGGATAGGGTAGGATAGAGGATAGGGCAGGATAGAGGATAGGACAGGGGGTTTGATAGGATAGAGGATAGGATACGATAGACGATAGGATAGGATAGAGGATAGGATAGGATAGAGAATAGGATAGGATAGATAATATTATAGGAAAGAGGATAGGATATGATAGAGGATAGGATAATATAGAGGATAGGATAGGATAGAGGATAGGAAAGGATAGAGGATAGGATAGGATAGAGAATAGGATAGGATAGAGGATAGGATAGGTTTGAGGATAGGATAGGATAGAGGATAGGATAGAGGATAGGATAGGATAGAGGATAGGATAGCATAGAAGATACGTTACGATAGATGATATTATAGGAAAGAGGATAGGATATGATAGAGGATAGGATAGGATAGAGGATAGGATAGGATAGAGGATAGGATAGGATTGGGGATAGGGTAGGATAGAGGATAGGACAGGATAGAGGATAGGACAGGGGGTTTGATAGGATAGAGGATAGGATACGATAGACGATAGGATAGGATAGAGGATAGGATAGGATAGAGAATAGGATAGGATAGATAATATTATAGGAAAGAGGATAGGATATGATAGAGGATAGGATAATATAGAGGATAGGATAGGATAGAGGATAGGATAGGATAGAGGATAGGATAAGATAGAGGATAGAATAGGATTGAGGATAAGATAGGATAGAGGATAGGATAGGATAGAGGATAGGATATGATAGAGAATAGGATAGGATAGATGATAGGATAGGATAGAGGATAGGATAGGATAGAGGATAGAAAAGGATTGAGGATAAGATAGGATAGAGGATAGGATAGGATAGAGGATAGGATATGATAGAGAATAGGACAGGATAGATGATATTATAGGATAGAGGATAGGATAGGATTGGGGATAGGGTAGGATAGAGGATAGGATAGGATAGAGGATAGGATAGGATAGAGGATAGGATAGGATAGGATAGGATAGAGGATAGGATAGGATAGAGGATAGGATAGGATAGGATAGGGTAGAGGATAGGATAGGATAGAGGATAGGATAGGATGGAGGATAGGATAGGATAGAGGATAGGATAGGATAGAGGATAGGATAGGATAGAGGATAGGATAGGATAGAGGATACGATATGATAGGCGAAATGATAGGATAGAGGACAGGATAGGATAGTATAGTGGATAGGATAGGATAGAGGATAGGATGGGATAGATGATATTATAGGAAAGAGGATAGGATATGATTGAGGATAAGATAGGATTGAGGATAAGATAGGATAGTGGATAGGATAGGATAGAGGATAGGATAGGATATGATAGGATAGAGGATAGGATAGGATAGGATAGGATAGAGGATAGGATAGGATAGAGGATAGGATAGGATGGAGGATAGGATAGGATGGAGGATAGGATAGGATAGAGGATAGGATAGGATAGAGGATAGGATAGGATAGAGGATACGATATGATAGGCGATATGATAGGATAGAGGACAGGATAGGATAGTATAGTGGATAGGATAGGATAGAGGATAGGATGGGATAGAGGATAGATAGCATAGAGGATAGATAGCATAGAGGATAGGATGAGATAAAGGATAGGATAGGATTGAGGATAGGATAGGATAGAGGATAGGATAGGATAGAGGATAGGATAGGATAGAGAATAGGATATTATAGAGGATATTATAGAGTAGAGGATAGGATAGGATAGAGGATAGGATAGGATAGAGGATAGGATAGGATAGAGGATAGGATAGGATTGAGGATAGAATAGGATTGAGGATAAGATAGGATAGAGGATAGGATAGGATAGAGAATAGGATAGGATAGATGATATTATGGGAAAGAGGATAGGATATGGTAGAGGATACGATATTGTAGAGGATAGGATAGGATAGATGATATTATAGGATAGAGGATACGATATTATAGAGGATACGATAGGATAGAGGATAGAATAGGAAAGAGGATAGGATAGTAAAGAGGATAGGATAGGATAGATGATAGGATAGGATAGATGATAGGATAGGATAGAGGATAGGATAAGATAGAGGATAGAATAGGATTGAGGATAAGATAGGATAGAGGATAGGATAGGATAGAGAATAGGATAGGATAGATGATATTATGGGAAAGAGGATAGGATATGGTAGAGGTTACGATATTGTAGAGGATAGGATAGAATAGATGATATTATAGGATAGAGGATACGATATTATAGAGGATAGGATAGGATAGAGGATAGAATAGGATAGATGATATTATAGGAAAGAGGATAGGATATGATAGGCGATATGATAGGATAGAGGACAGGATAGGATAGTATAGTGGATAGGATAGGATAGAGGACAGGATAGGATAGTATAGTGGATAGGATAGGATAGAGGATAGGATAGGATAGAGGATAGGTTAGGTTTGACGACAGGATAGGATAGAGGATAGGATAGGATAGAGGATAGGATAGGATAGAGGATAGGATAGGATAGAGGATAGGATAGGATAGAGGATAGGATACGATAGAGGATAGGATAGGATAGAGGATAGGATAGGATAGAGGATAGGATAGGATAGAGGATAGGATAGGATAGAGGATAGGATAGGATAGAGGATAGGATAGGATAGAGGATAGGATAGGATAGAGGATAGGATAGGATAGAGTATAGGATAGGATAGAGAATAGGATATTATAGAGGATATTATAGAGTAGAGGATAGGATAGGATAGAGGATAGGATAGGATAGAGGATAGGATAGGATAGAGGATAGGATAGGATTGAGGATAGAATAGGATTGAGGATAAGATAGGATAGAGGATAGGATAGGATAGAGAATAGGATAGGATAGATGATATTATGGGAAAGAGGATAGGATATGGTAGAGGTTACGATATTGTAGAGGATAGGATAGAATAGATGATATTATAGGATAGAGGATAGGATAGGATTGAGGATAGAATAGGATTGAGGATAAGATAGGATAGAGGATAGGATAGGATAGAGAATAGGATAGGATAGATGATATTATGGGAAAGAGGATAGGATATGGTAGAGGATACGATATTGTAGAGGATAGGATAGGATAGATGATATTATAGGATAGAGGATACGATATTATAGAGGATACGATAGGATAGAGGATAGAATAGGAAAGAGGATAGGATAGTAAAGAGGATAGGATAGGATAGATGATAGGATAGGATAGATGATAGGATAGGATAGAGGATAGGATAAGATAGAGGATAGAATAGGATTGAGGATAAGATAGGATAGAGGATAGGATAGGATAGAGAATAGGATAGGATAGATGATATTATGGGAAAGAGGATAGGATATGGTAGAGGTTACGATATTGTAGAGGATAGGATAGAATAGATGATATTATAGGATAGAGGATACGATATTATAGAGGATAGGATAGGATAGAGGATAGAATAGGATAGATGATATTATAGGAAAGAGGATAGGATATGATAGGCGATATGATAGGATAGAGGACAGGATAGGATAGTATAGTGGATAGGATAGGATAGAGGACAGGATAGGATAGTATAGTGGATAGGATAGGATAGAGGATAGGATAGGATAGAGGATAGGTTAGGTTTGACGACAGGATAGGATAGAGGATAGGATAGGATAGAGGATAGGATAGGATAGAGGATAGGATAGGATAGAGGATAGGATAGGATAGAGGATAGGATACGATAGAGGATAGGATAGGATAGAGGATAGGATAGGATAGAGGATAGGATAGGATAGAGGATAGGATAGGATAGAGGATAGGATAGGATAGAGGATAGGATAGGATAGAGGATAGGATAGGATAGAGGATAGGATAGGATAGAGTATAGGATAGGATAGAGAATAGGATATTATAGAGGATATTATAGAGTAGAGGATAGGATAGGATAGAGGATAGGATAGGATAGAGGATAGGATAGGATAGAGGATAGGATAGGATTGAGGATAGAATAGGATTGAGGATAAGATAGGATAGAGGATAGGATAGGATAGAGAATAGGATAGGATAGATGATATTATGGGAAAGAGGATAGGATATGGTAGAGGTTACGATATTGTAGAGGATAGGATAGAATAGATGATATTATAGGATAGAGGATACGATATTATAGAGGATAGGATAGGATAGAGGATAGAATAGGATAGATGATATTATAGGAAAGAGGATAGGATATGATAGGCGATATGATAGGATAGAGGACAGGATAGGATAGTATAGTGGATAGGATAGGATAGAGGATATGATAGGATAGAGGACAGGATAGGATAGTATAGTGGATAGGATAGGATAGAGGATAGGATAGGATAGAGGATAGGTTAGGTTTGACGACAGGATAGGATAGAGGATAGGATAGGATAGAGGATAGGATAGGATAGAGGATAGGATACGATAGAGGATAGGATAGGATAGAGGATAGGATAGGATAGAGGATAGGATACGATAGAGGATAGGATAGGATAGAGGATAGGATAGGATAGAGGATAGGATAGGATAGAGGATAGGATAGGATAGAGGATAGGATAGGATAGAGGATAGGATAGGATAGAGGATAGGATAGGATAGAGGATAGGATAGGATAGAGGATAGGATAGGATAGAGGATAGGATAGGATAGAGGATAGAATAGGATTGAGGATAAGATAGGATAGAGGATAGGATAGGATAGAGAATATGATAGCGGATTGGATAGGATAGACGATAGGATAGGATTGAGGATAGGATAGGAAAGAGGATAGGATAGTAAAGAGGATAGGATAGAATAGAGGATAGGATAGGATAGAGGATAGGATAGGACAGAGGATAGAATAGGATTGAGGATAAGATAGGATAGAGGATAGGATAGGGTAGAGAATAGGATAGGATAGATGATATTATGAGATAGAGGATAGGATACGATACAGGATACGATATTGTAGAGGATATGATAGGATAGATGATATTATAGGATAGAGGATACGATATTATAGAGGATAGGATAGGATAGAGGATAGGAAAGGATAGAGGATAGGATAGCATAGAAGATACGTTACGATAGATGATATTATAGGAAAGAGGATAGGATATGATAGAGGATAGGATAGGATAGAGGATAGGATAGGATAGAGGATAGGATAGGATAGAGGATAGGATAGGATTGGGGATAGGGTAGGATAGAGGATAGGGCAGGATAGAGGATAGGACAGGGGGTTTGATAGGATAGAGGATAGGATACGATAGACGATAGGATAGGATAGAGGATAGGATAGGATAGAGAATAGGATAAGATAGATAATATTATAGGAAAGAGGATAGGATATGATAGAGGATAGGATAATATAGAGGATAGGATAGGATAGAGGATAGGAAAGGATAGAGGATAGGATAGCATAGAAGATACGTTACGATAGATGATATTATAGGAAAGAGGATAGGATATGATAGAGGATAGGATAGGATAGAGGATAGGATAGGATAGAGGATAGGATAGGATAGAGGATAGGATAGGATTGGGGATAGGGTAGGATAGAGGATAGGACAGGATAGAGGATAGGACAGGGGGTTCGATAGGATAGAGGGTAGGATACGATAGACGATAGGATAGGATAGTGAATAGGATATTATAGAGGATATTATAGAGTAGAGGATAGGATAGGATAGAGGATAGGATAGGATAGAGGATAGGATAGGATAGAGAATAGGATATTATAGAGGATATTATAGAGTAGAGTATAGGATATTATAGAGGATAGGATAGGATAGAGGATAGGATAGGATAGAGGATAGGATAGGATTGAGGATAGAATAGGATTGAGGATAAGATAGGATAGAGGATAGGATAGGATAGAGAATAGGATAGGATAGATGATATTATGGGAAAGAGGATAGGATATGGTAGAGGATACGATATTGTAGAGGATAGGATAGGATAGATGATATTATAGGATAGAGGATACGATATTATAGAGGATACGATAGGATAGAGGATAGAATAGGAAAGAGGATAGGATAGTAAAGAGGATAGGATAGGATAGATGATAGGATAGGATAGATGATAGGATAGGATAGAGGATAGGATAAGATAGAGGATAGAATAGGATTGAGGATAAGATAGGATAGAGGTTAGGATAGGATAGAGAATAGGATAGGATAGATGATATTATGGGAAAGAGGATAGGATATGGTAGAGGTTACGATATTGTAGAGGATAGGATAGAATAGATGATATTATAGGATAGAGGATACGATATTATAGAGGATAGGATAGGATAGAGGATAGAATAGGATAGATGATATTATAGGAAAGAGGATAGGATATGATAGGCGATATGATAGGATAGAGGACAGGATAGGATAGTATAGTGGATAGGATAGGATAGAGGATAGGATAGGATAGAGGATAGGTTAGGTTTGACGACAGGATAGGATAGAGGATAGGATAGGATAGAGGATAGGATAGGATAGAGGATAGGATACGATAGAGGATAGGATAGGATAGAGGATAGGATAGGATAGAGGATAGGATAGGATTGAGGATAGAATAGGATTGAGGATAAGATAGGATAGAGGATAGGATAGGATAGAGAATAGGATAGGATAGATGATATTATGGGAAAGAGGATAGGATATGGTAGAGGATACGATATTGTAGAGGATAGGATAGGATAGATGATATTATATGATAGAGGATACGATATTATAGAGGATACGATAGGATAGAGGATAGAATAGGAAAGAGGATAGGATAGTAAAGAGGATAGGATAGGATAGATGATAGGATAGGATAGATGATAGGATAGGATAGAGGATAGGATAAGATAGAGGATAGAATAGGATTGATTATAAGATAGGATAGAGGATAGGATAGGATAGAGAATAGGATAGGATAGATGATATTATGGGAAAGAGGATAGGATATGGTAGAGGTTACGATATTGTAGAGGATAGGATAGAATAGATGATATTATAGGATAGAGGATACGATATTATAGAGGATAGGATAGGATAGAGGATAGAATAGGATAGATGATATTATAGGAAAGAGGATAGGATATGATAGGCGATATGATAGGATAGAGGACAGGAGAGGATAGTATAGTGGATAGGATAGGATAGAGGATAGGATAGGATAGAGGATAGGTTAGGTTTGACGACAGGATAGGATAGAGGATAGGATAGGATAGAGGATAATATAGGATAGAGGATAGGATACGATAGAGGATAGGATACGATAGAGGATAGGATAGGATAGAGGATAGGATAGGATAGAGGATAGGATAGGATAGAGGATAGGATAGGATAGAGGATAGGATAGGATAGAGGATAGGATAGGATAGAGGATAGGATAGGATAGAGGATAGGATAGGATAGAGGATAGGATAGGATAGAGGATAGGATAGGATAGAGGATAGGATAGGATAGAGGATAGGATAGAGAATAGGATAGGATAGAGGATATTATAGAGTAGAAGATAGGATAGGATAGAGGATACGATATGATAGAGGATAGGATAGAGGATAGGATATAATGCAGTATAGGATAGGATTGAGGATAGGATAGGATAGAGGATAGGATAGGGGATAAGATAGAATAGAGGATAGGATAGGATAGAGGATAGGAAAGGATAGAGGATAGGATAGGATAGAGAATAGGATAGGATAGAGGATAGGATAGGTTTCAGGATAGGATAGGATAGAGGATAGGATAGAGGATAGGATAGGATAGAGGATAGGATAACATAGAAGATACGTTACTATAGATGATATTATAGGAAAGAGGATAGGATATGATAGAGGATACGATATTATAGAGGATAGGATAGGATAGAGGATAGGATAGGATTGAGGATAGAATAGGATTGAGGATAAGATAGGATAGTGGATAGGATAGGATAGTATAGGGGATAGGATAGGATAGAGGATAGTATAGTATAGAGGATAGGATAGGATAGAGGATAGGATAGGATAGAGGATAGGATAGGATGGAGGATAGGATAGGATAGAGAATAGGATAGGATAGATGATATTATGGGAAAGAGGATAGGATATGGTAGAGGATACGATATTGTAGAGGATAGGATAGGATAGATGATATTATAGGATAGAGGATACGATATTATAGAGGATACGATAGGATAGAGGATAGAATAGGAAAGAGGATAGGATAGTAAAGAGGATAGGATAGGATAGATGATAGGGTAGGATAGATGATAGGATAGGATAGAGGATAGGATAAGATAGAGGATAGAATAGGATTGAGGATAAGATAGGATAGAGGATAGGATAGGATAGAGAATAGGATAGGATAGATGATATTATGGGAAAGAGGATAGGATATGGTAGAGGTTACGATATTGTAGAGGATAGGATAGAATAGATGATATTATAGGATAGAGGATACGATATTATAGAGGATAGGATAGGATAGAGGATAGAATAGGATAGATGATATTATAGGAAAGAGGATAGGATATGATAGGCGATAGGATAGGATAGAGGATAGGATAGGATAGAGGATAGGATAGGATAGAGGATAGGATAGGATTGGGGATAGGGTAGGATAGAGGATAGGACAGGATAGAGAATAGGATAGGATAGATGATATTATAGGATAGATGATACGATATTATAGAGGATAGGATAGCATAGAAGATACGATACGATAGATGATATTATAGGAAAGAGGATAGGATATGATAGAGGATACGATATTATAGAGGATAGGATAGGATAGAGGATAGGATAGGATTGAGGATAGAATAGGATTGACGATAAGATAGGATAGTGGATAGGATAGGATAGTATAGGGGATAGGATAGGATAGAGGATAGTATAGTATAGGGGATAGGATAGGATTGAGGATAGGATAGGTTTGAGGATAGGATAGGATAGAGGATAGGATAGGATAGAGCATAGGATCGGATAGAGAATAGGATGGGATAGATGATATTATTGGAAAGAGGATAGGATACGATAGAGGATACGATATTGTAGAGGATAGGATAGGATAGATGATATTATAGGATAGAGGATACGATATTATAGAGGATAGGATAGGATAGAGGATAGAATAGGATAGATGATATTATAGGAAAGAGATTAGGATATGATAGAGGATAGGATAGGATAGAGGATAGGATAGGATAGAGGATAGGATAGTATTGGGGATAGGGTAGGATAGAGGATAGGACAGGATAGAGGATAGGATAGGGGGTTTGATAGGATAGAGGATAGGAAACGATAGACGATACGATAGGATAGAGGATAGGATAGGATAGAGAATAGGATAGGATAGATAATATTATAGGAAAGAGGATAGGATATGATAGAGGATACGATATTGTAGAGGATAGGATAGGATAGATGATATTATAGGATAGAGGATACGATATTATAGATGATATTATAGGATAGAGGATACGATATTATAGAGGATATTATAGGATAGAGGATAGAATAGGATAGATGATAATATAGGAAAGAGGATAGGATATGATAGAGGATAGGATAGGATAGAGGATAGGATGGGATAGAGGATAGGATAGGATTGGGGATAGGGTAGGATAGAGGATAGGACAGGATAGAGGATAGGATAGGATAGAGGATAGGATATGATAGAGGATAAGATAGGATAGAGAATAGGATAGGATAGAGAATAGGATAGGGGGTTTGATACGATAGACGATGGGATAGGATAGAGGATAGGATAGGATAGAGGATAAGGTAGGATAGAGAATAGGATAGGATAGAGAATAGGATAGCGGATTGGATTGGATAGTGGATAGGATAGGATAGACAATAGGATAGGATAGAGGATCGGATAGGATGGAGTATAGAGTAGGATTGAGGATAAGATAGGATACAGGATAGGATAGGATAGACAATAGGATAGGATAGATGATATTATAGGATAGATGATACAATATTATAGAGGATAGGATAGCATAGAAGATACGATACGATACATGATATTATAGGAAAGAGGATAGGATATGATAGAGGATACGATATTATAGAGGATAGGATAGGATAGAGGATAGGATAGGATTGAGGATAGAATAGGATTGACGATAAGATAGGATAGTGGATAGGATAGGATAGAATAGGGGATAGGATAGGATAGAGGATAGTATAGTATAGAGGATAGGATAGGATAGAGGATAGGATAGGATAGAGGATAGGATAGGATAGAGGATAGGATAGGATAGAGAATAGGATAGGATAGAGGATAGAATAGGATAGAGGATAGGATAGGATAGAGGATAGGATAGGATAGAGGATAGGATAGGATAGGATAGGATAGGATAGAGGATAGGATAGGATAGAGGATAGGATAGGATGGAGGATAGGATAGGATAGAGGATAGGATAGGATAGAGGATAGGATATAATGCAGTATAGGATAGGATTGAGGATAGGATAGGATAGAGGATAGGATAGGGGATAGGATAGAATAGAGGATAGGATAGGATAGAGGATAGGAAAGGATAGAGGATAGGATAGGATAGAGAATAGGATAGGATAGAGGATAGGATAGAGGATAGGATAGGATAGGGGATTGGATAGGATAGAGGATAGGATAGGACTGAGAATAGGATAGGATAGATGATAGGATAAGATAGAGGATAGAATAGGATTGAGGATAAGATAGGTTAGAGGATAGGATAGGATAGAGAATAGGATAGGAAAAGTATAGAATAGGATTCAGGATAAGATAGGATAGAGGATAGGATAGGATAGAGAATAGGATAGCGGATTGGATAGGATAGACGATAGGATAGGATTGAGGATAGGATAGGAAAGAGGATAGGATAGTAAAGAGGATAGGATAGGATAGAGGATAGGATAGGATAGAGGATAGGATAGGATAGAGAATAGGATATTATAGAGGATATTATAGAGTAGAGGATAGGATAGGATAGAGGATAGGATAGGATAGAGGATAGGATAGGATAGAGGATAGGATAGGATAGAGGATAGGATAGGGTTGAGGATAGAATAGGATTGAGTATAAGATAGGATAGAGGATAGGATAGGATAGAGAATAGGATAGGATAGATGATATTATGGGAAAGAGGATAGGATATGGTAGAGGATACGATATTGTAGAGGATAGGATAGGATAGATGATATTATAGGATAGAGGATACGATATTATAGAGGATACGATAGGATAGAGGATAGAATAGGATAGATGATATTATAGGAAAGAGGATAGGATAGGATCGAGGAAAGGATAGGATAGAGGATAGGATAGGATAGAGGATAGGATAGGATAGAGGATAGGATAGGATAGAGGATAGGATAGGATGGAGGACAGGAGCCCAAAGAGGACAGGAGACGATAGAGGAGAGAGGATAGGATAGAGGATAGGATAGGATACAGGATAGGATAGGATAGACGATAGGATAGGAAAGAGGATAGGATAGTAAAGAGGATAGGATAGGATAGATGATAGGATAGGATAGATGATAGGATAGGATAGAGGATAGGATAAGATAGAGGATAGAATAGGATTGAGGATAAGATAGGATAGAGGATAGGATAGGATAGAGGACAGGATATGATAGAGAATAGGATAGGATAGATGATATTATAGGATAGAGGATAGGATAGGATAGGATAGGATAGAGGATAGGATAGGATAGAGGATAGGATAGGATGGAGGATAGGATAGGATAGAGGATAGGATAGGATAGAGGATACGATATGATAGAGGATAGGATAGAGGATAGGATATAAGGCAGTATAGGATAGGATTGAGGATAGGATAGGATAGAGGATAGGATAGGGGATAGGATAGAATAGAGGATAGGATAGGATAGAGGATAGGAAAGGATAGAGGATAGGATAGGATAGAGAATAGGATAGGATAGAGGATAGGATAGGATAGAGGATAAGATAGGATAGAGGATAGGATAGGATAGAGGACAGGATATGATAGAGAATAGGATAGGATAGATGATATTATAGGATAGAGGATAGGATAGGATTGGGGATAGGGTAGGATAGAGGATAGGATAGAGGATAGGATAGGATAGGATATGATAGAGGATAGGATAGGATAGAGGATAGGATAGGATGGAGGATAGGATAGGATAGAGGATAGGATAGGATAGAGGATACGATATGATAGAGGATAGGATAGAGGATAGGATATAAGGCAGTATAGGATAGGATTGAGGATAGGATAGGATAGAGGATAGGATAGGGGATAGGATAGAATAGAGGATAGGATAGGATAGAGGATAGGAAAGGATAGAGGATAGGATAGGATAGAGAATAGGATAGGATAGAGGATTTGATAGAGGATAGGATAGAGGATAGGATAGGATAGGGGATTGGATAGGATAGAGGATAGGATAGGATAGAGGATAGGATAGGACTGAGGATAGGATAGGATAGATGATTGGATAAGATAGAGAATAGAATAGGATTGAGGATAAGATAGGTTAGAGGATAGGATAGGATTAAGGATAAGATAGGATAGAGGATAGGATAGGATGGAGAATAGGATAGGATAGATGATATTATGGGAAAGAGGATAGGATAGTATAGAGGATACGATATTGTAGAGGATAGGATAGGATAGATGATATTATAGGATAGAGGATACGATATTATAGAGGATATTATAGGATAGAGGATAGAATAGGATTGAGGATAAGATAGGATAGAGGATAGGATAGGATAGAGAATAGGATAGCGGATTGGATAGGATAGACGATAGGATAGGATTGAGGATAGGATAGGAAAGAGGATAGGATAGTAAAGAGGATAGGATAGGATAGAGGATAGGATAGGATAGAGGATAGGATAGGATTGAGGATAAGATAGGATAGAGAATAGGATAGGATAGATGATATTATGGGAAAGAGGATAGGATACGATAGAGGATAGGATAGGATAGATGATATTATAGGATAGAGGATACGATATTATAGAGGATAGGATAGGATAGAGGATAGAATAGGATAGATGATATTATAGGAAAGAGGATAGGATATGATAGAGGATAGGATACGATAGAGGATAGGATAGGATAGAGGATAGGATAGTATTGGGGATAGGATAGGATAGAGGATAGGATACGATAGACGATACGATAGGATAGAGGATAGGATAGGATAGAGAATAGGATAGGATAGATAATATTATAGGAAAGAGGATAGGATATGATAGAGGATACGATATTATAGAGGATAGGATAATATAGAGGATAGGATAGGATAGAGGATAGGATAGGATAGAGGATAGAATAGGATTAAGGATAAGATAGGATAGAGGATAGGATAGGATGGAGAATAGGATAGGATAGATGATATTATGGGAAAGAGGATAGGATAGTATAGAGGATACGATATTGTAGAGGATAGGATAGGATAGATGATATTATAGGATAGAGGATACGATATTATAGAGGATATTATAGGATAGAGGATAGAATAGGATAGATGATATTACAGGAAAGTGAATAGGATATGATAGAGGATAGGAAGGGATAGAGGATAGGATAGGATTGGGGATAGGGTAGGATAGAGGATAGGACAGGATAGAGGATAGGATATGATAGAGGATAAGATAGGATAGAGAATAGGATAGGATAGAGAATAGGATAGGGGGTTTGATACGATAGACGATGGGATAGGATAGAGGATAGGATAGGGTAGAGAATAGGATAGGATAGATGATATTATGGGATAGAGGGTAGGATATGATAGAGGATACGATATTGTAGAGGATATGATAGGATAGATGATATTATAAGATAGAGGATACGATATTATAGAGGATAGGATAGGATAGAGGATAGAATAGGATAGATGATATTACAGGAAAGTGAATAGGATATGATAGAGGATAGGATAGGATAGAGGATAGGATAGGATAGAGAATAGGATAGGATAGATAATATTTTAGGAAAGAGGATAGGATATGATAGAGGATACGATATTATAGAGGATAGAATAGGATTGAGGATAAGATAGGATAGAGGATAGGATAGGGTAGAGAATAGGATAGGATAGATGATATTATGGGATAGAGGATAGGATAAGATAGAGGATACGATATTGTAGAGGATAGGATAGGATAGAGGATAGAATAGGATAGATGATATTATAGGAAAGAGGATAGGATATGATAGAGGATAGGATAGGATAGAGGATAGGATAGGATAGAGGATAGGATAGGATAGAGGATAGGATAGGATAGAGGATAGGATAGGATAGAGGATAGGATAGGATTGAGGATAGAATAGGATTGAGGATAAGATAGGATAGGGGATAGGATAGGATAGAGAATAGGATAGGATAGATGATATTATAGGAAAGAAGATAGGATAGGATCGAGGAAAGGATAGGATAGAGGATAGGATAGGATAGAGGATAGGATAGGATAGAGGATAGGATAGGATTGGGGATAAGATAGGATAGAGGATAGGATAGGATAGATGATATTATAGGATAGAGGATGCGATATTATAGAGGACAGGATAGCATAGAAGATACTATAGGATAGATGATATTACAGGAAAGGGGATAGGATTTGATAGATGATACGATATTATAGAGGATAGGAGAGGATAGAGGATAGGATAGGATAGAGGATAGAATAGGATTGAGGATAAGATAGGATAGTGGATAGGATAGGATAGTATAGGGGATAAGATAGGATAAGATACAGGATGGGACAGAGGATAGGATAGAGGATTGGATAGGATAGAGGATAGGATAGGATGGAGGATAGGATAGGATAGAGGATAGGATAGGATAGAGGATAGAATAGGATTGAGGATAAGATAGGATAGAGGATAGGATAGGATAGATGATAGGATATGATAGAGGATAGGATAGGATAGATGATATTATAGGAAAGAGGATAGGATATGATAGAGGAGAGGATAGGATAGAGGATAGGATAGGATAGAGGATAGGATAGGATTGGGGATAGGGTAGGATAGAGGATAGGACAGGATAGAGGATAGGATAGGATTGGGGATAAGATAGGATAGAGGATAGGATAGGATAGAGAATAGGATAGGATAGATGATATTATAGGATAGAGTTTACGATATTATAGAGGATAGGATAGGATAGAGGATAGAATAGGATAGATGATATTATAGGAAAGAGGATAGGATATGATAGTGGAGAGGATAGGATAGAGGATAGGATAGGATAGAGGATAGGATAGGATTGGGGATAGGGTAGGATAGAGGATAGGACAGGATAGAGGATAGGATAGGATAGATGATATTATAGGATAGAGGATACGATAATATAGAGGACAGGATAGCATAGAAGATACTATAGGATAGATGATATTATAGGAAAGAGGATAGGATTTGATAGATGATACGATATTATAGAGGATAGGATAGGATAGAGGATAGGATAGGATAGAGGATAGAATAGGATTGAGGATAAGATAGGATAGTGGATAGGATAGGATAGGATAAGATACAGGATGGGACAGAGGATAGGATATGGGATTGGATAGGATAGAGGATAGGATAGGATTGAGGATAGGATAGGATACAGGATAGGATAAGATAGAGGATAGAATAGGATTGAGGATAAGATAGGATAGAGGATAGGATAGGATAGAGAATAGGATAGCGGATTGGATAGGATAGACGATAGGATAGGATTGAGGATAGGATAGGAAAGAGGATAGGATCGTAAAGAGGATAGGATAGGATAGAGGATAGGATAGGATAGAGGATAGGATAGGATAGAGGATAGAATAGGATTGAGGATAAGATAGGATAGAGGATAGGATAGGGTAGAGAATAGGATAGGATAGATGATATTATGGGATAGAGGATAGGATACGATAGAGGATACGATATTGTAGAGGATATGATAGGATAGATGATATTATAAGATAGGGGATACGATATTATAGAGGATAGGATTGGATAGAGGATACGATAGGATAGATTATAGGATAGGATAGAAGACAGGATAGGATAGAGGATAGGATAGGATAGAGGATAGGATAGTATATATGATATTATAGGATAGAGAATAGGATATGATAGAGTATACGGTTATTATAGAGGATACGATAGGATAGAGGATAGGATAGGATAGAGGATACGATAGAGGATAACATAGTATTGAGGGCAGGATAGGATAGAGGATACGATAGAGGATATGATAGGATAGCGGATAGGATAGGATAGAGGATAGGATAGGACAGAGGATAGGATAGGATAGAGGATAGGATAGAGGATAGGATAGGATAGAGGATAGGGTAGAATTTGGATAGAATACAGGATAGGATAGGATAGAGGATAGGATAGGGGATTGAAAAGGATAGAGGATAGGATAGGATAGAGGATATTATAGGATAGAGGATACGATAGGATAGAGGATAGGATAGGGGATTGGATAGGAGACAGGATAGGATAGGATAGAGTATACGATAGAATAGAGGATAGGATAGGATATTATAGAGGATATTATAGGGTAGAGGATAGGATAGGATAAAAGATAGGATAGGATAGAGAATAGGATAGGATAGAGGATATTATAGGGTAGAAGATAGGATAGGACAGAGGATAGGATAGGATAGATGATAGTATAGGATAGAGGATGGGATATGATAGAGGATAGGATAGGCGATTGGATAGGATACAGGATAGGGTAGGATAGAGGATAGGATAGGGGATTGAAAAGGATAGAGGATAGGATAGGATAGAGGATATTATAGGATAGAGGATACGATAGGATAGAGGATAGGATAGGGGATTGGATAGGAGACAGGATAGGATAGGATAGAGTATACGATAGAATAGAGGATAGGATAGGATAGAGGATAGGATAAGATAGAGGATAGGATAGGATAGAGGATGCGATAGAGGATTGGATAGGTTAGAGGATAGGATTGGATAGAGGATACGATAGGATAGATTATAGGATAGGATAGAGGACAGGATAGGATAGAGGATAGGATAGGACAGAGGATAGGATTGGACAAGGGTAGAATAGGATAGAGTATGGGATAGGATTGAGGATAGGATAGGATAGAGGATGGGATATTATAGTGGATACGATATGATAGAGGATAGGATAGAGGATAGGATAGAGGATAGGATAGAGGATAGGATAGAGGATAGGATAGAGGATAGGATAGAGGATAGGATAGGATCGGATAGAGGATGGGATAGGGGATTGGATAGGATAGACGACAGGATAGGATAGAGGGTAGGGTAGGACAGAAAATAGGATAGAGGATACGATAGGATAGAGGATAGGATAGGATAGAGGATACGATAGAGGATAGGATGGGGGATTGGATAGGATACAGGACAGGATAGGATAGAGGATACGATAGGATTGAGGATAGGATAGGATAGAGGATACGATAGGGGATAGGATGGGGGATTGGATAGGATACAGGACAGGATAGGATAGAGTATGCGATAGGGGATTGGATAGGGTAGAGGATACGATAGGATAGAGGATTGGATAGGATAGAGGATAGGATAGGATAGAGGATAGGATAGGATAGGATAGGGGATATTGTAGGATATAGGATAGGATACGATAGAGGATAGGATACGATAGAGGATGGGATAGGATAGAGGATAGGATAGGATAGAAAATAGGATAAAACAGAGGATAGGATAGGATAGATGATAGGATAGGTTAGAATATAGAATAGGATAGAGGATAGGATAGGATATTGGATAGGATAGGATTGAGGTTAGGATAGGGTAGAGGATAGGATAGGATAGGATAGAGGATAGGATAGGATAGAGGATGGGATAGGATTGAGGATAGGATAGGATAGAGGATAGGAGAGGATAGAGGATACGATAGAGGATTGGATAGGATAGAGGATAGGATAGGATAGAGGATAGGATAGGATACAGTATAGGATATAATAGAGGATAGGATAGGATTGTGGATAGGATAGTATAGAGGATAGGATAGGATAGAGGATAGTATAGTATAGAGGATAGGATAGGATACGGTATAGGACAGAGGATAGTATAGGGGACTGGAAAGGATAGAGGATAGGATAGGATTGAGGATGGGATAGGATAGAGGACAGGATAGGATAGAGGATAGAATAGGGTTGAGGATAGAACAGAGGATAGGATAGGGGATTGGATAGGATTGAGGATAGGATAGGATAGATGATAGGATAAGATAGAGGATAGAATAGGATTGAGGATAAGATAGGTTAGAGGATAGGATAGGATAGAGAATAGGATAGGAAAAGTATAGAATAGGATTGAGGATAAGATAGGATAGAGGATAGGATAGGATAGAGAATAGGGTAGGATAGAGGATAGGATAGGATAGAGAATAGGATAGAATAGATGATATTATGGGAAAGAGGATAGGATATGATAGAGGATACGATATTGTAGAGGATAGGATAGGATAGGATAGAGGATACGATAGAGGATTGGATAGTATAAAGGACAGGATAGGATAGAGGATAGGATAGGATAGGGGATTGGATACGATAGAGGATAGGATAGGATTGAAAATAGGATAGGATAGATGATATTATAGGAAAGAGGATAGGATATGATAGAGGATACGTATTATAGAGGATAGGATAGCATAGAAGATACGATACGATAGATGATATTATAGGAAAGAGGATAGGATATGATAGAGGATACGATATTATAGAGGATAGGATAGGATAGAGGATAGGATAGGATTGAGGATAGAATAGGATTGAGGATAAGATAGGATAGTTAATAGGATGGGATAGTATAGGGAATAGGATAGGATAGAGGATAGTATAGTATAGAGGATAGGATAGGATAGAGGATAGGATGGGATAGAGGATAGGATAGGATAGAGGATAGAGTAGGATTGAGGATAAGATAGGATAGAGGATAGGATAGGATAGGATAGAGAATAGGATAGGATAGATGATATTATAGGAAAGGGGATAGGATATGATAGAGGATACGATATTATAGAGGATAGGATAGGATAGAGAATAGGATATGATAGAGGATACGATATTATAGAGGATAGGATAATATAGAGGATAGGATAGGATAGAGGATAGGATAGGATAGAGGATAGGATAGGAAAGAGGATAGGATAGTACAGAGGATAGGATAGGATAGAAGATAGGATAGGATGGAGAATAGGAGAGGATAGATGATATTATGGGAAAGAGGATAATATATGATAGAGGATACGATATTGTAGAGGATAGGATAGGATAGAGGATAGTATAGTATAGAGGATAGGATAGGATACGGTATAGGACAGAGGATAGGATAGGGGATTGGAAAGGATAGAGGATAGGATAGGATTGAGGATGGGATAGGATAGAGGACAGGATAGGATAGAGGATAGAATAGGGTTGAGGATAGAACAGAGGATAGGATAGGGGATTGGATAGGATTGAGGATAGGATAGGATTGAGGATAGGATAGGATAGATGATAGGATAAGATAGAGGATAGAATAGGATTGAGGATAAGATAGGTTAGAGGATAGGATAGGATAGAGAATAGGATAGGAAAAGTATAGAATAGGATTGAGGATAAGATAGGATAGAGGATAGGATAGGATAGAGAATAGGGTAGGATAGAGGATAGGATAGGATAGAGGATAGGATAGGATAGACGATAGAATAGGATTGAGGATAAGATAGGATAGAGGATAGGATAGGATAGAGAATAGGATAGGGTAGAGGATAGGATAGGATAGAGGATACGATAGAGGATTGGATAGGATAGAGGATAGGATAGGATAGAGGATAGGATAGGATAGAGAATAGGATAGAATAGATGATATTATGGGAAAGAGGATAGGATATGATAGAGGATACGATATTGTAGAGGATAGGATAGGATAGAGGATAGGATAGGATAGAGGATACGATAGAGGATTGGATAGTATAAAGGACAGGATAGGATAGAGGATAGGATAGGATTGAGGATAGGATAGGATAGTGGATAGGATAGGATAGTATAGGGGATAGGATAGGATAGAGGATAGTATAGTATAGAGGATAGGATAGGATAGACGATAGGACAGAGGATAGGATAGGGGATTGGATAGGATAGAGGATAGGATAGGGGATTGGATACGATAGAGGATAGGATAGGATTGAGAATAGGATAGGATAGATGATATTATAGGAAAGAGGATAGGATATGATAGAGGATACGTATTATAGAGGATAGGATAGCATAGAAGATACGATACGATAGATGATATTATAGGAAAGAGGATAGGATATGATAGAGGATACGATATTATAGAGGATAGGATAGGATAGAGGATAGGATAGGATTGAGGATAGAATAGGATTGAGGATAAGATAGGATAGTTAATAGGATGGGATAGTATAGGGGATAGGATAGGATAGAGGATAGTATAGTATAGAGGATAGGATAGGATAGAGGATAGGATAGGATAGAGGATAGGATAGGATAGAGGATAGAGTAGGATTGAGGATAAGATAGGATAGAGGATAGGATAGGATAGGATAGAGAATAGGATAGGATAGAAGATAGGATAGGATGGAGAATAGGAGAGGATAGATGATATTATGGGAAAGAGGATAATATATGATAGAGGATACGATATTGTAGAGGATAGGATAGGATAGATGATATTATAGGATAGAGGATACGTTATTATAGAGGATAGGATAGGATAGGTGATAGAATAGGATTGATGATAATATAGGAAAGAGGATAGGATATGATAGAGGATAGGATAGGATAGAGGATAGGATAGGATTGGGGATAGGGTAGGATAGAGGATAGGACAGGATAGAGGATAGGATAGGATTGAGGATAAGATAGGATAGAGGATAGGATAGGATAGAGAATAGGATAGGATAGATGATATTATAGGATAGAGGATACGATATTATAGAGGATAGGATAGCATAGAAGATACGATACGATGGATGATATTATAGGAAAGAGGATAGGATATGATAGAGAATAGGTTAGGGGATTGGATAGGATAGTGGATAGGATAGGATGGAGAATAGGATAGGATAGAGGATAGGATAGGATAGAGTATAGAGTAGGATTGAGGATAAGATAGGATACAGGATAGGATAGGATACAGAATAGGATAGGATAGATGATATTATAGGATAGATGATACGATATTATAGAGGATAGGATAGCATAGAAGATACGATACGATAGATGATATTATAGGAAACCGGATAGGATATGATGGAGGATACGATATTATAGAGGATAGGATAGGATAAAGGATAGGATAGGATTGAGAATAGGATAGGATAGAGGACAGGATAGGATAGAGGATAGAATAGGATAGAGGATAAGATAGGATAGAGGATAGGATAGGATGGAGAATAGGATAGGATAGATGATATTATGGGAAAGAGGATAATATATGATAGAGGATACGATATTGTAGAGGATAGGATAGGATAGATGATATTATAGGATAGAGGATACGTTATTATAGAGGATAGGATAGGATAGGGGATAGAATAGGATTGATGATATTATAGGAAAGAGGATAGGATATGATAGAGGATACGATATTATAGAGGATAGGATAATATAGAGGATAGGATAGGATAGAGGATAGGATAGGAAAAAGGATAGGATAGTACAGAGGATAGGATAGGATAGAAGATAGGATAGGATGGAGAATAGGAGAGGATAGATGATATTATGGGAAAGAGGACAATATATGATAGAGGATACGATATTGTAGAGGATAGGATAGGATAGATGATATTATAGGATAGAGGATACGTTATTATAGAGGATAGGATAGGATAGGGGATAGAATAGGATTGATGATAATATAGGAAAGAGGATAGGATATGATAGAGGATAGTATAGGATAGAGGATAGGATAGGGTTGGGGATAGGGTAGGATAGAGGATAGGACAGGATAGAGGATAGGATAGGATTGAGGATAAGATAGGATAGAGGATAGGATAGGAGAGAGAATAGGATAGGATAGATGATATTATAGGATAGATGATACGATATTATAGAGGATAGGATAGCATAGAAGATACGATACGATAGATGATATTATAGGAAACCGGATAGGATATGATAGAGAATACGATATTATAGAGGATAGGATAGGATAAAGGATAGGATAGGATTGAGAATAGGATAGGATAGAGGATAGGATAGGATAGAGGATAGAATAGGATTGAGGATAAGATAGGATAGAGGATAGGATAGGATGGAGAATAGGATAGGATAGATGATATTATGGGAAAGAGGATAATATATGATAGAGGATACGATAGGATAGTGTATAGAGTAGGATTGAGGATAAGATAGGATACAGGATAGGATAGGATAGAGAATAGGATAGGATAGATGATATTATAGGATAGATGATACGATATTATAGAGGATAGGATAGCATAGAAGATACGATACGATAGATGATATTATAGGAAAGAGGATAGGATATGATAGAGGATACGATATTATAGAGGATAGGATAGGATAGAGGATAGGATAGGATTGAGGATAGAATAGGATTGAGGATAAGATAGGATAGTGGATAGGATGGGATAGTATAGGGGATAGGATAGGATAGAGGATAGTATAGTATAGAGGATAGGATAGGATAGAGGATAGGATAGGATAGAGGATAGGATAGGATAGAGGATAGGATAGGATAGAGGATAGGGTAGGATAGAGGATAGAATAGGATTGAGGATAAGATAGGATAGAGGATAGGATAGAATAGGATAGAGAATAGGATAGGATAGATGATATTATAGGAAAGGGGATAGGATATGATAGAGGATAGGATAGGATAGAGGATAGGATAGGATAGAGGATAGGATAGGATAGCGGATAGGATAGGATAGAGGATAGGGTAGGATACAGGATAGTATAGGATTGCGGATAAGATAGGATAGAGGATAGGATAGGATAGAGGATAGGACAGGATAGAGGATAGGATAGGGGGTTTGATAGGATAGAGAATAGGATAGGATAGATAATATTATAGGAAAGCGGATAGGATATGATAGAGGATACGATATTATAGAGGATAGGATAATATAGAGGATAGGATAGGATAGAGGATAGGATAGGATACAGGATAGGATAGGATAGAGGATAGAATAGGATTGAGGATAAGATAGGATAGAGGATAGGATAGGATGGAGAATAGGATAGGATAGATGATATTATGGGAAAGAGGATAATATATGATAGAGGATACGATATTGTAGAGGATAGGATGGGATAGATGATATTATAGGATAGAGGATACGATATTATAGAGGATAGGATAGGATAGAGGATAGAATAGGATAAATGATAATATAGGAAAGAGGATAGGATATGATAGAGGATAGGATAGGATAGAGGATAGGATAGGATAGAGGATAGGATAGGATAGAGGATAGGATAGGATTGGGGATAGGGTAGGATATAGGATAGGACAGGATAGAGGATAGGATAGGAATGAGGATAAGATAGGATAGAGGATAGGATAGTATAGAGGATAGGACAGGATAGAGGATAGGATAGGGGGTTTGATAGGATAGGGGGTTTTATACGATAGACGATGGGATAGGATAGAGGATAGGATAGGATAGAGAATAAGATAGGATTTATGACATTATAGGAAAGAGGATAGGATATGATAGAGGATACGATATTATAGAGGATAGGATAGGATAGAGGATAGGATAGGATAGAGGATAAGATAGGATAGAGAATAGGATAGGATAGAGAATAGGATAGGGGATTGGATAGGATGGAGGATAGGATAGGATAGAGAATAGGATAGGATAGAGGATAGAATAGGATAGATGATATTATAGGAAAGAGGATAGGATATGACAGAGGATAGAATATGACAGAGGATAGGATAGGATAGAGGATAGGATAGGATAGAGGATAGGATAGGATTGGGGATAGGGTAGGATAGAGGATAGGACAGGATAGAGGATAGGATAGGGGGTTTGATAGGATAGAGGATAGGATACGATAGACGATAGGATAGGATAGAGAATAGGATAGGATTGGGGATAGGGTAGGATAGAGGATAGGACAGGATAGAGGATAGGATAGGGGGTTTGATAGGATAGAGGATAGGATACGATAGACGATAGGATAGGATAGAGGATAGGATAGGATAGAGAATAGGATAGGATAGATAATATTATAGGAAAGAGGATAGGTGTTTGAGATTGGCGCGCGAACGCCATAACGCCTCACCGTGCTCAACCGCGCGGCTGCCAATCACAGAATGTCCCGCAACACGCGCGAGAACACCGACAAACAGCGTCTGGAATCGAGGCTCGCGCGGGCATAACCCTCAAGCGTGATTCGCGGAAAACAGGCTCGATTCTTTTGGAAGGTTCTCGACGAAAAACCGGAAACATCTGCGCGTGACGAACTTCCCGAAGGACCGAAGTAATAAAACCGAGAGAGAGCCGTTACTCGCTCTCTTTCTGAAATCCGAGTCAGCTGTGCGATTACGTAACAAGAAACAGAATTCGAAATCAGTGCTTATCAGTCGTTTATTATATAATTTCAATCTTTGTGACAAACTGAAACCCTACAGTGTGAAAATACAGATAATTTATTGCAAATCCGCCTTCCATTCAATTCATTCATACAGTCCGCTTTCTCCACTTTCACTCAGCATACTTTCATACCATTCCACATACACTTTCATACACAATCCGTTAAATTTCCTCGCAAGTTCAGTTGCATTCCTTTTAGTTTCCCGCGAATCTTTCCAAGCAGGGAAAGATACGAAACAATAGGATATGATAGAGGATAGGATAATATAGAGGATAGGATAGGATAGAGGATAGGATAGGATAGAGGATAGGATAGGATAGAGGATAGGATAGGATTGGGGATAGGGTAGGATATAGGATAGGACAGGATAGAGGATAGGATAGGAATGAGGATAAGATAGGATAGAGGATAGGATAGTATAGAGGATAGGACAGGATAGAGGATAGGATAGGGGGTTGATAGGATAGGGGGTTTTATACGATAGACGATGGGATAGGATAGAGGATAGGATAGGATAGAGAATAAGATAGGATTTATGACATTATAGGAAAGAGGATAGGATATGATAGAGGATACGATATTATAGAGGATAGGATAGGATAGAGGATAGGATAGGATAGAGGATAAGATAGGATAGAGAATAGGATAGGATAGAGAATAGGATAGGGGATTGGATAGGATGGAGGATAGGATAGGATAGAGAATAGGATAGGATAGAGGATAGAATAGGATAGATGATATTATAGGAAAGAGGATAGGATATGACAGAGGATAGAATATGACAGAGGATAGGATAGGATAGAGGATAGGATAGGATAGAGGATAGGATAGGATTGGGGATAGGGTAGGATAGAGGATAGGACAGGATAGAGGATAGGATAGGGGGTTTGATAGGATAGAGGATAGGATACGATAGACGATAGGATAGGATAGAGAATAGGATAGGATTGGGGATAGGGTAGGATAGAGGATAGGACAGGATAGAGGATAGGATAGGGGGTTTGATAGGATAGAGGATAGGATACGATAGACGATAGGATAGGATAGAGGATAGGATAGGATAGAGAATAGGATAGGATAGATAATATTATAGGAAAGAGGATAGGTGTTTGAGATTGGCGCGCGAACGCCATAACGCCTCACCGTGCTCAACCGCGCGGCTGCCAATCACAGAATGTCCCGCAACACGCGCGAGAACACCGACAAACAGCGTCTGGAATCGAGGCTCGCGCGGGCAAAACCCTCAAGCGTGATTCGCGGAAAACAGGCTCGATTCTTTTGGAAGGTTCTCGACGAAAAACCGGAAACATCTGCGCGTGACGAACTTCCCGAAGGACCGAAGTAATAAAACCGAGAGAGAGCCGTTACTCGCTCTCTTTCTGAAATCCGAGTCAGCTGTGCGATTACGTAACAAGAAACAGAATTCGAAATCAGTGCTTATCAGTCGTTTATTATATAATTTCAATCTTTGTGACAAACTGAAACCCTACAGTGTGAAAATACAGATAATTTATTGCAAATCCGCCTTCCATTCAATTCATTCATACAGTCCGCTTTCTCCACTTTCACTCAGCATACTTTCATACCATTCCACATACACTTTCATACACAATCCGTTAAATTTCCTCGCAAGTTCAGTTGCATTCCTTTTAGTTTCCCGCGAATCTTTCCAAGCAGGGAAAGATACGAAACAATAGGATATGATAGAGGATAGGATAATATAGAGGATAGGATAGGATAGAGGATAGGATAGGATAGAGGATAGGATAGGATAGAGGATAGAATAGGATTGAGGATAGGATAGGATAGAGTATAGAGTAGGATTGAGGATAAGATAGGATACAGGATAGGATAGGATAGAGAATAGGATAGGATAGATGATATTATAGGATAGATGATACGATATTATAGAGGATAGGATAGCATAGAAGATACGATACGATAGATGACATTATAGGAAAGAGGATAGGATATGATAGCGGATACAATATTATAGAGGATAGGATAGGATAGACGATAGGATAGCATAGAAGATACGATACGATAGATGATATTATAGGAAAGAGGATAGGATATGATAGAGGATACGATATTATAGAGGATAGGATAGGATAGAGGATAGGATAGGATTGAGGATAGAATAGGATTGAGGATAAGATAGGATAGTGGATAGGATAGGATAGTATAGGGGATAGGATAGGATAGAGGATAGTATAGTATAGAGGATAGGATAGGATAGAGGATAGGATAGGATAGAGGATAGGATAGGATAGAGGATAGGATAGGATTGGGGATAGGGTAGTATAGAGGATAGGACAGGATAGAGGATAGGATAGGGGGTTTGATAGGATAAATCATAGGATACGATAGACGATAGGATAGGATAGAGGATAGGATAGGATAGTGAATAGGATAGGATAGATAATATTATAGGAAAGAGGATAGGATAGGATAGAGGATAGGATAGGATAGAGGATAGGATAGGATAGAGGATAGAATAGGATTGAGGATAAGATAGGATAGAGGATAGGATAGGATAGATGATATTATGGGAAAGAGGATAATATATGATAGAGGATACGATATTGTAGAGGATAGGATGGGATAGATGATATTATAGGATAGAGGATACGATATTATAGAGGATAGGATAGGATAGAGGATAGAATAGGATAAATGATAATATAGGAAAGAGGATAGGATATGATAGAGGATAAGATAGAATAGATGATATTATAGGAAAGGGGATAGGATATGATAGAGGATACGATATTATAGAGGATAGGATAGGATAGAGGATAGGATAGGATAGAGGATAAGATAGGATAGAGAATAGGATAGGATAGGGAATAGGATAGGGGATTGGATAGGATGGAGGATAGGATAGGATAGAGAATAGGATAGGATAGAGGATAGAATAGGATAGATGATATTATAGGAAAGAGGATAGGATATGACAGAGGATAGGATAGGATAGAGGATAGGATAGGATAGAGGATAGGATAGGATTGGGGATAGGGTAGGATAGAGGATAGGACAGGATAGAGGATAAGATAGGATAGAGAATAGGATAGGATAGAGAATAGGATAGGGGATTGGATAGGATGGAGGATAGGATAGGATAGAGAATAGGATAGGATAGAGGATAGAATAGGATAGATGATATTATAGGAAAGAGGATAGGATATGACAGAGGATAGGATAGGATAGAGGATAGGATAGGATAGAGGATAGGATAGGATTGGGGATAGGGTAGGATAGAGGATAGGACAGGATAGAGGATAGGATAGGGGGTTTGATAGGATAGAGGATAGGATACGATAGACGATAGGATAGGATAGAGGATAGGATAGGATAGAGAATAGGATAGGATAGATAATATTATAGGAAAGAGGATAGGATATGATAGAGGATAGGATAATATAGAGGACAGGATAGGATAGAGGATAGGATAGGATAGAGGATAGGATAGGATAGATGATATTATAGTATAGAGGATACGCTATTATAGAGGATAGGATAGGATAGAGGATAGAATAGGATAGATGATAATATAGGGAAGAGGATAGGATATGATAGAGGATAGGATAGGATAGAGGATAGGATAGGATAGACTATAGGATAGGATTGGGGATAGGGTAGAATAGAGGATAGGACAGGATAGAGGATAGGATAGGACTGAGGATAAGATAGGATAGAGGATAGGATAGGATAGAGAATAGGATAATATTGATGATATTATAGGATAGAGTATACGATATTATAGAGGATAGGATAGCATAGAAGATACTATAGGATAGATGATATTATAGGAAAGAGGATAGGATGTGATAGATGATACGATATTATAGACGATAGGATAGGATAGAGGATAGGATAGGATACAGGATAGAATAGGATTGCGGATAAGATAGGATAGAGGATAGGATAGGATAGAGGATAGGATAGAGGATTGGATAGGATAGAGGATATTATAGGATACAAGATAGGATAGGATAGCGGATAGGATAGGTATGAGGATAGGATAGGGTTGAGGAGAGGATAGGATAGAGGATAGGATATAGGATTGGAGAGGATAGAGGATAGGATAGGATAGAGGAGAGGATAGGATAGAGGATAGTATATGGGATTGGATAGGATATGGGATAGGATACGATAGAGGATAGGATAGAGGATAGGATAGGATAGAGGATAGGATAGGGTAGAGGATAGGATAGGATAGATGATATTATTGGAAAGAGGATAGCATATGATAGAGGATACGATATTATAGATGATACGATAGCATAGAGGATAGAATAGGATAGATGATATTATAGGAAAGAGGATAGGATAGGATAGAGGATAGGATGGGATAGAGAATAGGATAGGATAGAGGATATTATAGGGTAGAAGATAGGATAGGATAGAGGATACGATATGATAGAGGATAGGATAGAGGATAGGATATAATGCAGTATAGGATAGGATTGAGGATAGGATAGGATAGAGGATAGGATAGGGGATAGGATAGAATAGAGGATAGGATAGGATAGAGGATAGGAAAGGATAGAGGATAGGATAGGATAGAGAATAGGATAGGATAGAGGATAGGATAGGTTTGAGGATAGGATAGGATAGAGGATAGGATAGAGGATAGGATAGGATAGAGGATAGGATAGATTAGTGAATAGGATAGGATTGAGAATATTATAGGATAGAGGTTAGGATAGGATAGAGGATGCGATATGGTAGAGGTTAGGTTCGGATGGAGGATAGGATAGGGGTTTGGATAGGATATAGTATAGGATAGGATAGAGGATAGGATAGGATAGATAGTAGGATAGGATAGGGAAAAGGATAGGATTAAGGATAGGATAGGATACAGGATAGGATAGGATAGAGGATAGGATAGGACAGAGGATAGGATTGGATAGATGATAGTATAGGATAGAGGATGGGATAGGATAGAGGATAGGATAGGGGATTGGATAGGATACAGGTTAGGATAGGATAGAGGATAGGATAGGGGATTGGATAGGATAGAGGATAGGATAGGATAGAGGATAGGATAGGGTAGAGGATAGGATAGGATAGATGATATTATTGGAAAGAGGATAGCATATGATAGAGGATACGATATTATAGAGGATACGATAGCATAGAGGATAGAATAGGATAGATGATATTATAGGAAAGAGGATAGGATAGGATAGAGGATAGGATGGGATAGAGAATAGGATAGGATAGAGGATATTATAGGGTAGAAGATAGGATAGGATAGAGGATACGATATGATAGAGGATAGGATAGAGGATAGGATATAATGCAGTATAGGATAGGATTGAGGATAGGATAGGATAGAGGATAGGATAGGGGATAGGATAGAATAGAGGATAGGGTAGGATAGAGGATAGGAAAGGATAGAGGATAGGATAGGATAGAGAATAGGATAGGATAGAGGATAGGATAGGTTTGAGGATAGGATAGGATAGAGGATAGGATAGAGGATAGGATAGGATAGAGGATAGGATAGCCTAGTGAATAGGATAGGATTGAGAATATTATAGGATAGAGGTTAGGATAGGATAGAGGATGCGATATGGTAGAGGTTAGGTTCGGATGGAGGATAGGATAGGGGATTGGATAGGATATAGTATAGGATAGGATAGAGGATAGGATAGGATAAATAGTAGGATAGGATAGGGAAAAGGATAGGATTAAGGATAGGATAGGATAGAGGATAGGATAGAGGATAGGATAGAGGATTGGATAGGATGGAGAATCTAATAGGATAGAGAATAGGATAGGATAGAGGATAGGATAGAGGATTGGATAGGATGGAGAATCTAATAGGATAGAGAATAGGATAGGATAGAGAATAGGATAGGATAGAGGATAGGATAGGATAGAGGATAGGATAGGATGGAGGATTGGATAGGATAGAGGATATAATAGGATTGAGGAAAGGATAGGATAGAGGATAGGATAGGATAGAGGATAGGATAGGATAGAGGATAGGATAGAGGATAGGATAGAGGATAAAATAGGATAGATGATAGGATAGGATAGAGGATAGTATAGGATAGAGGATAGGATAGGATACAGGATAGAATAGGATAGAGGATCGGATAGAGGATAGGATAGGATGGAGGATAGGATAGGATAGAAGAAAGGATAGGATAGAGGATAGGATAGGATAGAGGATAGGATAGGGTAGAGTATAGAATAGAGGATAGGATAGAGGATGGGATAGAGGATAGGATAGAGGATAGGATAGGATAGAGGATAGGATAGAGGATAGGATAGGATAGAGGATAGGATACAGGATAGGATAGGATAGAGGATCGGATAGAGGATAGGATAGGACAGAGGATAGGATAGGATAGAGGATAGGATAGGATAGAGGACAGGATAGGATAGAGGATAGGATACGATAGAGGATAGGATAGGATAGGATTGAGGATAGGATAGAGGATAGGATAGCGGATAGGATATAGGATAGCATAGAGGATAGGATAGGATAGGGGATAGGATAGGATAGAGGAGAGGATAGGATAGAGGATAGGATAGGATAGAGGATAGAATAGGATAGAGGATCGGATAGAGGATAGGATAGGATAGACGATAGGATAGGATAGAGGATAGGATAGGATAGAGGATAGGATAGGAAAGAGGATAGGATAGGATAGAGGACAGGATAGGATAGAGGATAGGATAGGATAGAGGAAAGGATAGGATGGAGGATAGGATAGGATAGAGGATAGGATACGATAGAGGATAGGATAGGATAGGATAGAGGATAGGATAGAGGATAGGATAGCGGATAGGATAGAGGATAGCATAGAGGATAGGATAGGATAGGGGATAGGATAGGATAGAGGATAGGATAGGATAGAGGGTAGAATGGGATAGAGGATAGGATAGGATAGAGGATAGGATAGGATAGAGGATAGGATAGGATAGAGGATAGGATAGGATAGAGGATAGTATAGAGGATAGGATAGAGGATAGGATAGAGGATAGGATAGGATAGAGGATAGGATAGGATACAGGATAGGATAGAGGATAGGATAGCGGATAGGATAGAGGATAGGATAGGATTGAGGATAGGATAGGATAGAGGATAGGATAGAGGATAGGATAGAGGATAGGATAGAGGATTGGATAGGATAGAGAATCTAATAGGATAGAGAATAGGATAGGATAGAGGATAGGATAGGATAGAGGATAGGATAGAGGATAGGATAGAATAGAGGATAGGATAATATAGAGGATAGGATACGATAGAGGATAGGATAGGATAGAGGATAGGATAGGATAGAGGATAGGATAGGATAGAGGATAGGATAGGATTGAGGATAGGATACAGGATAGGATAGGATAGAGGATAGGATAGGATAGAGGATCGCATAGAGGATAGGATCGGATAGAGGATAGGATAGGATAGAGGAAAGGTAATAGAGGAAAGGTAGGATAGGTAATTGGATAGGATAGAGGATAGGATAAGGTAGAGGATAATATAGGATATAGGATAGGATAGGATAGAGGATAGGATAGGATAAAGAATAGGATAGGATAGAGGATAGGATAGGATAGAGGATAAGATAGGATAGAGGATAGGATAGGATAGACGATAGGATAGGATAGAGGATAGGATAGGATAGAGGATAGGATAGGAAATAGGATAGGATAGGATAGAGGATAGGATAGGAAAGAGGATAGGATAGGATAGAGGATAGGATAGGATAGAGGATAGGATAGGATTGAGGATAGGATACAGGATAGGATAGGATAGAGGATAGGATAGGATAGAGGATCGGATAGAGGATAGGATCGGATAGAGGATAGGATAGGATAGAGGAAAGGATAGGATAGAGGATAGGATAGGTAATTGGATAGGATAGAGGATAGGATAAGGTAGAGGATAATATAGGATAGAGGATAGGATAGGATAGAGGATAGGATAGAGGATAGGATGGAGGATAGGATAGAGGATAGGATAGAGGATAAAATAGGAAAGAGGATAGGATAGGATAGAGGATAAGGAGGGATAGAGGATAGGATAGGATAGAGGATAGGATAGGATAGAGGATAGGATAGGATAGAGGATAGGATAGGATAGAGGATAGGATAGGATAGAGGATAGGATAGGAAAGAGGATAGGATAGGATTGAGGATAGGATACAGGATAGGATAGGATAGAGGATAGGATAAAATAGAGGATAGGATAGAGGATTGGATGGAGGATAGGACAGAGGATAGGATAGAGGATAATATAGGAAAGAGGATAGGATAGGATACAAGATAGGATAGGATAGAGGATAAGGAGGGATAGAGGATAGGATAGGATAGAGGATAGAATTGGATAGAGGATAGGATAGGATAGAGGATAGGATAGGATAGAGGATAGGATAGGATGGAGGATAGGATAGGATAGAGGATATAATAGGATAGAGGATAGTATAGGATAGAGGATAGGATAGGATAGAGGATAGGATAGGATAGAGGATAGGATAGAGGATAGGATAGAGGATAGGATAGAGGATAGGATAGAGGATAGGATAGGATAGAGGATAGGATAGGATAAAGGATAGGATAGGATAGAGGATAGGATAGGATAGAGGATAGGATAGAGGATAGGATAGAGGATAGGATAGGATACAGGATAGGATAGAGGATAGGATAGCGGATAGGATAGAGGATAGGATAGAGGATAGGATAGGATTGAGGATAGGATAGAGGATAGGATAGAATAGAGGATAGGATAACATAGAGGATAGGATAGGATAGAGGATAGGATAGGATAGAGGATAGGATAGGATAGAGGATAGGATAGGATAGAGGATAGGATAGGATAGAGGATAGGATAGGATAGAGGATAGGATAGAGGATAGGATAGAGGATAGGATAGGATAGCGGATAGAATAGGATAGAGGATAGGATAGGATAGAGGATCGGATAGAGGATAGGATAGGATAGAGGATAGGATAGGATAGAGGATATGATAGGATAGAGGATAGGATACGATAGAGGATAGGATAGATGATAGGATAGGATAGAGGATCTGATAGAGGATAGGATAGGATACAGGATAGGATAGGATAGAGGATCGGATAGAGGATAGGATAGGACAGAGGACAGGATAGGATAGAGGATAGGATAGGATAGAGGACAGGATAGGATAGAGGATAGGATAGGATAGAGGAAAGGATAGGATGGAGGATAGGATAGGATAGAGGATAGGATACGATAGAGGATAGGATAGGATAGGATTGAGGATAGGATAGAGGATAGGATAGCGGATAGGATATAGGATAGCATAGAGGATAGGATAGGATAGGGGATAGGATAGGATAGAGGAGAGGATAGGATAGAGGATAGGATAGGATAGAGGATAGAATAGGATAGAGGATCGGATAGAGGATAGGATAGGATAGACGATAGGATAGGATAGAGGATAGGATAGGATAGAGGATAGGATAGGAAAGAGGATAGGATAGGATAGAGGACAGGATAGGATAGAGTATAGGATAGGATAGAGGAAAGGATAGGATGGAGGATAGGATAGGATAGAGGATAGGATACGATAGAGGATAGGATAGGATAGGATAGAGGATAGGATAGAGGATAGGATAGCGGATAGGATAGAGGATAGCATAGAGGATAGGATAGGATAGGGGATAGGATAGGATAGAGGATAGGATAGGATAGAGGGTAGAATGGGATAGAGGATAGGATAGGATAGAGGATAGGATAGGATAGAGGATAGGATAGGATAGAGGATAGTATAGAGGATAGGATAGAGGATAGGATAGAGGATAGGATAGGATAGAGGATAGGATAGGATACAGGATAGGATAGAGGATAGGATAGCGGATAGGATAGAGGATAGGATAGGATTGAGGATAGGATAGGATAGAGGATAGGATAGAGGATAGGATAGAGGATAGGATAGAGGATTGGATAGGATAGAGAATCTAATAGGATAGAGAATAGGATAGGATAGAGGATAGGATAGGATAGAGGATAGGATAGAGGATAGGATAGAATAGAGGATAGGATAATATAGAGGATAGGATAGGATAGAGGATAGGATAGGATAGAGGATAGGATAGGATAGAGGATAGGATAGGATAGAGGATAGGATAGGATTGAGGATAGGATACAGGATAGGATAGGATAGAGGATAGGATAGGATAGAGGATCGCATAGAGGATAGGATCGGATAGAGGATAGGATAGGATAGAGGAAAGGTAATAGAGGAAAGGTAGGATAGGTAATTGGATAGGATAGAGGATAGGATAAGGTAGAGGATAATATAGGATAGAGGATATGATAGGATAGAGGATAGGATAGGATAAAGAATAGGATAGGATAGAGGATAGGATAGGATAGAGGATAAGATAGGATAGAGGATAGGATAGGATAGACGATAGGATAGGATAGAGGATAGGATAGGATAGAGGATAGGATAGGAAATAGGATAGGATAGGATAGAGGATAGGATAGGAAAGAGGATAGGATAGGATAGAGGATAGGATAGGATAGAGGATAGGATAGGATTGAGGATAGGATACAGGATAGGATAGGATAGAGGATAGGATAGGATAGAGTATCGGATAGAGGATAGGATCGGATAGAGGATAGGATAGGATAGAGGAAAGGATAGGATAGAGGATAGGATAGGTAATTGGATAGGATAGAGGATAGGATAAGGTAGAGGATAATATAGGATAGAGGATAGGATAGGATAGAGGATAGGATAGAGGATAGGATGGAGGATAGGATAGAGGATAGGATAGAGGATAAAATAGGAAAGAGGATAGGATAGGATAGAGGATAAGGAGGGATAGAGGATAGGATAGGATAGAGGATAGAATTGGATAGAGGATAGGATAGGATAGAGGATAGGATAGGATAGAGGATAGGATAGGATGGAGGATAGGATAGGATAGAGGATATAATAGGATAGAGGATAGGATAGGATAGAGGATAGGATAGGATAGAGGATAGGATAGGATAGAGGATAGGATAGGATAGAGGATAGGATAGGATAGAGGATAGGATAGGATAGAGGATAGGATAGGAAAGAGGATAGGATAGGATTGAGGATAGGATACAGGATAGGATAGGATAGAGGATAGGATAGGATAGAGAATAGGATAGAGGATTGGATGGAGGATAGGACAGAGGATAGGATAGAGGATAATATAGGAAAGAGGATAGGATAGGATACAAGATAGGATAGGATAGAGGATAAGGAGGGATAGAGGATAGGATAGGATAGAGGATAGAATTGGATAGAGGATAGGATAGGATAGAGGATAGGATAGGATAGAGGATAGGATAGGATGGAGGATAGGATAGGATAGAGGATATAATAGGATAGAGGATAGGATAGGATAGAGGATAGGATAGGATAGAGGATAGGATAGGATAGAGGATAGGATAGAGGATAGGATAGAGGATAGGATAGAGGATAGGATAGAGGATAGGATAGGATAGAGGATAGGATAGGATAAAGGATAGGATAGGATAGAGGATAGGATAGGATAGAGGATAGGATAGGATACAGGATAGGATAGAGGATAGGATAGCGGATAGGATAGAGGATAGGATAGAGGATAGGATAGGATTGAGGATAGGATAGGATAGAGGATGGGATAGAGGATAGGATAGAGGATTGGATAGGATAGAGAATCTAATAGGATAGAGAATAGGATAGGATAGATGATAGGATAGGATAGAGGATAGGATAGAGGATAGGATAGAATAGAGGATAGGATAACATAGAGGATAGGATAGGATAGAGGATAGGATAGGATAGGATAGAGGATAGGATAGGATAGAGGATAGGATAGGATAGGATAGAGGATAGGATAGGATAGAGGATAGGATAGAGGATAGGATAGAGGATGGGATAGGATAGAGGATAGAATAGGATAGAGGATAGGATAGGATAGAGGATCGGATAGAGGATAGGATAGGATAGAGGATAGGATAGGGTAGAGGATATGATAGGATAGAGGATAGGATACGATAGAGGATAGGATAGATGATAGGATAGGATAGAGGATCTGATAGAGGATAGGATAGGATACAGGATAGGATAGGATAGAGGATCGGATAGTGGATAGGATAGGATAGAGGATAGGATAGGATAGAGGATAGGATAGGATAGAGGACAGGATAGGATAGAGGATAGGATAGGATAGAGGAAAGGATAGGATGGAGGATAGGATAGGATAGAGGATAGGATACGATAGAGGATAGGATAGGATAGGATAGAGGATAGGATAGAGGATAGGATAGCGGATAGGATATAGGATAGGATAGCGGATAGGATAGAGGATAGGATAGAGGATAGGATAGGATTGAGGATAGGATAGGATAGAGGATAGGATAGGATGGAGGATAGGATAGGATAGAGGATATAATAGGATAGAGGATAGGATAGGATAGAGGACAGGATAGGATAGAGGATAGGATAGGATAGAGGAAAGGATAGGATGGAGGATAGGATAGGATAGAGGATAGGATACGATAGAGGATAGGATAGGATAGGATAGACGATAGGATAGGATAGAGGATAGGATAGGATAGAGGATAGGATAGGAAAGAGGATAGGATAGGATAGAGGACAGGATAGGATAGAGGTTAGGATAGGATAGAGGAAAGGATAGGATGGAGGATAGGATAGGATAGAGGATAGGATACGATAGAGGATAGGATAGGATAGGATAGAGGATAGGATAGAGGATAGGATAGCGGATAGGATAGAGGATAGCATAGAGGATAGGATAGGATAGGGGATAGGATAGGATAGAGGATAGGATAGGATAGAGGGTAGAATGGGATAGAGGATAGGATAGGATAGAGGATAGGATATAATAGAGGATAGGATAAGATACAGGATAGGATAGAGGATAGGATAGCGGATAGGATAGAGGATAGGATAGGATTGAGGATAGGATAGGATAGAGGATAGGATAGAGGATAGGATAGAGGATTGGATAGGGTAGAGAATCTAATAGGATAGAGAATAGGATAGGATAGAGGATAGGATAGGATAGAGGATAGGATAGAGGATAGGATAGAATAGAGGATAGGATAATATAGAGGATAGAATTGGATAGAGGATAGGATAGGATAGAGGATAGGATAGGATAGAGGATAGGATAGGATGGAGGATAGGATAGGATAGAGGATATAATAGGATAGAGGATAGGATAGGATAGAGGATACGATAGGATAGAGGATAGGATAGGATAGAGGATAGGATAGAGGTTAGGATAGAGGATAGGATAGAGGATAGGATAGGATAGAGGATAGGATAGGATAAAGGATAGGATAGGATAGGATAGAGGATAGGATAGGATAGAGGATAGGATAGAGGATAGGATAGGATACAGGATAGGATAGAGGATAGGATAGCGGATAGGATAGAGGATAGGATAGAGGATAGGATAGGATTGAGGATAGGATAGGATAGAGGATAGGATAGAGGATAGGATAGAGGATTGGATAGGATAGAGAATCTAATAGGATAGAGAATAGGATAGGATAGATGATAGGATAGGATAGAGGATAGGATAGAGGATAGGATAGAATAGAGGATAGGATAACATAGAGGATAGGATAGGATAGAGGATAGGATAGAGGATAGGATAGAGGATAGAATAGGATAGAGCATAGGATAGGATAGAGGATCGGATAGAGGATAGGATAGGATAGAGGATAGGATAGGATAGAGGATATGATAGGATAGAGGATAGGATAGGATAGAGGATAGGATAGGATAGAGGATAGGATAGGATAGAGGATAGGATAGGATAGAGGATAGGATAGGATAGAGGATAGGATAGGTAAGAGGATAGGATAGGATTGAGAATAGGATACAGGATAGGATAGGATAGAGGATAGGATAGGATAGAGGATCGGATAGAGGATAGGATCGGATAGAGGATAGGATAGGATAGAGGAAAGGATAGGATAGAGGATAGGATAGGTAATTGGATAGGATAGAGGATAGGATAAGGTAGAGGATAATATAGGATAGAGGATAGGATAGGATAGAGGATAGGATAGAGGATAGGATGGAGGATAGGACAGAGGATAGGATAGGATAGAGGATAAAATAGGAAAGAGGATAGGATAGGATACAAGATAGGATAGGATAGAGAATAAGGAGGGATAGAGGATAGGATAGGATAGAGGATAGAATTGGATAAAGGATAGGATAGGATAGAGGATAGGATAGGATAGAGGATAGGATAGAGGATAGGATAGGATACAGGATAGGATAGAGGATAGGATAGCGGATAGGATAGAGGATAGGATAGAGGATAGGATAGGATTGAGGATAGGATAGGATAGAGGATGGGATAGAGGATAGGATAGAGGATTGGATAGGATAGAGAATCTAATAGGATAGAGAATAGGATAGGATAGATGATAGGATAGGATAGAGGATAGGATAGAATAGAGGATAGGATAACATAGAGGATAGGATAGGATAGAGGATAGGATAGGATAGAGGATAGGATAGGATAGAGGATAGGATAGGATAGAGGATAGGATAGGATAGGATAGAGGATAGGATAGGATAGAGGATAGGATACAAGATAGGATAGGATAGAGAATAAGGAGGGATAGAGGATAGGATAGGATAGAGGATACAATTGGATAGAGGATAGGATAGGATAGAGGATAGGATAGGATAGAGGATAGGATAGGATGGAGGATAGGATAGGATGGAGGATAGGATAGGATAGAGGATAGGATACGATAGAGGATAGGATAGAGGATAGGATAGGATAGAGGATAGGATAGGATAGAGGATAGGATAGGATAGAGGATAGGATAGGATAGAGGATAGGATAGGATAGAGGATAGGATAGGATAGAGGATAGGATAGGATAGAGGATAGGATAGGATAGAGGATAGGATAGGATTGAGGATAGGATAGGATTGAGGATAGGATACAGGATAGGATAGGATAGAGGATAGGATAGGATAGAGGATAGGATAGGATAGAGGATAGGATAGGTAAGAGGATAGGATAGGATTGAGAATAGGATACAGGATAGGATAGGATAGAGGATAGGATAGGATAGAGGATCGGATAGAGGATAGGATCGGATAGAGGATAGGATAGGATAGAGGAAAGGATAGGATAGAGGATAGGATAGGTAATTGGATAGGATAGAGGATAGGATAAGGTAGAGGATAATATAGGATAGAGGATAGGATAGGATAGAGGATAGGATAGAGGATAGGATGGAGGATAGGACAGAGGATAGGATAGGATAGAGGATAAAATAGGAAAGAGGATAGGATAGGATACAAGATAGGATAGGATAGAGAATAAGGAGGGATAGAGGATAGGATAGGATAGAGGATAGAATTGGATAAAGGATAGGATAGGATAGAGGATAGGATAGGATAGAGGATAGGATAGAGGATAGGATAGGATACAGGATAGGATAGAGGATAGGATAGCGGATAGGATAGAGGATAGGATAGAGGATAGGATAGGATTGAGGATAGGATAGGATAGAGGATGGGATAGAGGATAGGATAGAGGATTGGATAGGATAGGATAGAGGATAGGATATAGGATAGCATAGAGGATAGGATAGGATAGGGGATAGGATAGGATAGAGGATAGGATAGGATAGAGGGTAGAATGGGATAGAGGATAGGATAGGATAGAGGATAGGATAGGATAGAGGATAGGATAGGATAGAGGATAGGATAGGATAGAGGATAGGATAGGATAGAGGGTAGAATGGGATAGAGGATAGGATAGGATAGAGGATAGGATAGGATAGAGGATAGAATAGGATAGAGGATCGGATAGAGGATAGGATAGGATAGACGATAGGATAGGATAGAGGATAGGATAGGATAGAGGATAGGATAGGATAGAGGATAGGATAGGATAGAGGATAGGATAGAGGATAGGATAGAGGATAGGATAGAGGATAGGATAGAGGATAGGATAGGATAGAGGATAGAATAGGATAGAGGATAGGATAGGATAGAGGATCGGATAGAGGATAGGATAGGATAGAGGATAGGATAGGATAGAGGATATGATAGGATAGAGGATAGGATACGATAGAGGATAGGATAGATGATAGGATAGGATAGAGGATCTGATAGAGGATAGGATAGGATAGAGGATAGGATAGAGGATAGGATAGAATAGAGGATAGGATAACATAGAGGATAGGATAGGATAGAGGATAGGATAGGATAGAGGAAAGGATAGGATGGAGGATAGGATAGGATAGAGGATAGGATACGATAGAGGATAGGATAGGATAGGATAGAGGATAGGATAGAGAATAAGGAGGGATAGAGGATAGGATAGGATAGAGGATAGAATTGGATAAAGGATAGGATAGGATAGAGGATAGGATAGGATAGAGGATAGGATAGAGGATAGGATAGGATACAGGATAGGATAGAGGATAGGATAGCGGATAGGATAGAGGATAGGATAGAGGATAGGATAGGATTGAGGATAGGATAGGATAGAGGATGGGATAGAGGATAGGATAGAGGATTGGATAGGATAGAGAATCTAATAGGATAGAGAATAGGATAGGATAGATGATAGGATAGGATAGAGGATAGGATAGAGGATAGGATAGAATAGAGGATAGGATAACATAGAGGATAGGATAGGATAGAGGATAGGATAGGATAGAGGATAGGATAGGATAGAGGATAGGATAGGATAGAGGATAGGATAGGATAGAGGATAGGATAGAGGATAGGATAGAGGATAGGATAGGATAGAGGATAGAATAGGATAGAGGATAGGATAGGATAGAGGATCGGATAGAGGATAGGATAGGATAGAGGATAGGATAGGATAGAGGATATGATAGGATAGAGGATAGGATACGATAGAGGATAGGATAGATGATAGGATAGGATAGAGGATCTGATAGAGGATAGGATAGGATAGAGGATAGGATAGAGGATAGGATAGAATAGAGGATAGGATAACATAGAGGATAGGATAGGATAGAGGCAAGGATAGGATAGAGGAAAGGATAGGATGGAGGATAGGATAGGATAGAGGATAGGATACGATAGAGGATAGGATAGGATAGGATAGAGGATAGGATAGAGGATAGGATAGAGGATAGGATATAGGATAGCATAGAGGATAGGATAGGATAGGGGATAGGATAGGATAGAGGATAGGATAGGATAGAGGGTAGAATGGGATAGAGGATAGGATAGGATAGAGGATAGGATAGGATAGAGGGTAGAATGGGATAGAGGATAGGATAGGATAGAGGATAGGATAGGATAGAGGATAGAATAGGATAGAGGATCGGATAGAGGATAGGATAGGATAGACGATAGGATAGGATAGAGGATAGGATAGGATAGAGGATAGGATAGGAAAGAGGATAGGATAGGATAGAGGATAGGATAGGATAGAGGATAGGATAGGATAGAGGATAGGATAGGATAGAGGATAGGATAGAGGATAGGATAGAGGATAGGATAGGATAGAGGATAGAATAGGATAGAGGATAGGATAGGATAGAGGATCGGATAGAGGATAGGATAGGATAGAGGATAGGATAGGATAGAGGATATGATAGGATAGAGGATAGGATACGATAGAGGATAGGATAGATGATAGGATAGGATAGAGGATCTGATAGAGGATAGGATAGGATACAGGATAGGATAGGATAGAGGATCGGATAGAGGATAGGATAGGATAGAGGATAGGATAGGATAGAGGATAGGATAGGATAGAGGACAGGATAGGATAGAGGATAGGATAGGATAGAGGAAAGGATAGGATGGAGGATAGGATAGGATAGAGGATAGGATACGATACAGGATAGGATAGAGGATAGGATAGGATAGAGGATAGGATAGGATAGAGGATAGTATAGGATAGAGGATAGGATAGAATAGAGGATATAGGATAGGATAGGATTGAGGATAGGATAGGATAGAGGATAGTATATAATACAGTATAGGATAGGATTGAGGACAGGACGGGTTAGATGATAGGATAGGATAGAGGAAAGGATAGGATAGAGTATCGGACAGGATAGAGGATAGGATAGGATAGAGGATAGGATAGCATAGAGGATAGGATAGGATAGAGGATAGGATAGGGTACAGGATAGGATAGGATAGAGGATAGGATAGGATAGGATAGAGGATAGGATAGGATAGAGGATAGGATACAAGATAGGATAGGATAGAGAATAAGGAGGGATAGAGGATAGGATAGGATAGAGGATACAATTGGATAGAGGATAGGATAGGATAGAGGATAGGATAGGATAGAGGATAGGATAGGATAGAGGATAGGATAGGATGGAGGATAGGATAGGATGGAGGATAGGATAGGATAGAGGATAGGATACGATAGAGGATAGGATAGAGGATAGGATAGGATAGAGGATAGGATAGGATAGAGGATAGTATAGGATAGAGGATAGGATAGAATAGAGGATATAGGATAGGATAGGATTGAGGATAGGATAGGATAGAGGATAGTATATAATACAGTATAGGATAGGATTGAGGACAGGACGGGTTAGATGATAGGATAGGATAGAGGAAAGGATAGGATAGAGTATAGGACAGGATAGAGGATAGGATAGGATAGAGGATAGGATAGGATAGAGGATAGGATAGAGGATAGGATAGGATACAGGATAGGATAGAGGATAGGATAGCGGATAGGATAGAGGATAGGATAGAGGATAGGATAGGATTGAGGATAGGATAGGATAGAGGATGGGATAGAGGATAGGATAGAGGATTGGATAGGATAGAGAATCTAATAGGATAGAGAATAGGATAGGATAGATGATAGGATAGGATAGAGGATAGGATAGAGGATAGGATAGAATAGAGGATAGGATAACATAGAGGATAGGATAGGATAGAGGATAGGATAGGATAGAGGATAGGATAGGATAGAGGATAGGATAGGATAGAGGATAGGATAGGATAGAGGATAGGATAGAGGATAGGATAGAGGATAGGATAGGATAGAGGATAGAATAGGATAGAGGATAGGATAGGATAGAGGATCGGATAGAGGATAGGATAGGATAGAGGATAGGATAGGATAGAGGATATGATAGGATAGAGGATAGGATACGATAGAGGATAGGATAGATGATAGGATAGGATAGAGGATCTGATAGAGGATAGGATAGGATAGAGGATAGGATAGAGGATAGGATAGAATAGAGGATAGGATAACATAGAGGATAGGATAGGATAGAGGCAAGGATAGGATAGAGGAAAGGATAGGATGGAGGATAGGATAGGATAGAGGATAGGATACGATAGAGGATAGGATAGGATAGGATAGAGGATAGGATAGAGGATAGGATAGAGGATAGGATATAGGATAGCATAGAGGATAGGATAGGATAGGGGATAGGATAGGATAGAGGATAGGATAGGATAGAGGGTAGAATGGGATAGAGGATAGGATAGGATAGAGGATAGGATAGGATAGAGGGTAGAATGGGATAGAGGATAGGATAGGATAGAGGATAGGATAGGATAGAGGATAGAATAGGATAGAGGATCGGATAGAGGATAGGATAGGATAGACGATAGGATAGGATAGAGGATAGGATAGGATAGAGGATAGGATAGGAAAGAGGATAGGATAGGATAGAGGATAGGATAGGATAGAGGATAGGATAGGATAGAGGATAGGATAGGATAGAGGATAGGATAGAGGATAGGATAGAGGATAGGATAGGATAGAGGATAGAATAGGATAGAGGATAGGATAGGATAGAGGATCGGATAGAGGATAGGATAGGATAGAGGATAGGATAGGATAGAGGATATGATAGGATAGAGGATAGGATACGATAGAGGATAGGATAGATGATAGGATAGGATAGAGGATCTGATAGAGGATAGGATAGGATACAGGATAGGATAGGATAGAGGATCGGATAGAGGATAGGATAGGATAGAGGATAGGATAGGATAGAGGATAGGATAGGATAGAGGACAGGATAGGATAGAGGATAGGATAGGATAGAGGAAAGGATAGGATGGAGGATAGGATAGGATAGAGGATAGGATACGATACAGGATAGGATAGAGGATAGGATAGGATAGAGGATAGGATAGGATAGAGGATAGTATAGGATAGAGGATAGGATAGAATAGAGGATATAGGATAGGATAGGATTGAGGATAGGATAGGATAGAGGATAGTATATAATACAGTATAGGATAGGATTGAGGACAGGACGGGTTAGATGATAGGATAGGATAGAGGAAAGGATAGGATAGAGTATCGGACAGGATAGAGGATAGGATAGGATAGAGGATAGGATAGCATAGAGGATAGGATAGGATAGAGGATAGGATAGGGTACAGGATAGGATAGGATAGAGGATAGGATAGGATAGGATAGAGGATAGGATAGGATAGAGGATAGGATACAAGATAGGATAGGATAGAGAATAAGGAGGGATAGAGGATAGGATAGGATAGAGGATACAATTGGATAGAGGATAGGATAGGATAGAGGATAGGATAGGATAGAGGATAGGATAGGATAGAGGATAGGATAGGATGGAGGATAGGATAGGATGGAGGATAGGATAGGATAGAGGATAGGATACGATAGAGGATAGGATAGAGGATAGGATAGGATAGAGGATAGGATAGGATAGAGGATAGTATAGGATAGAGGATAGGATAGAATAGAGGATATAGGATAGGATAGGATTGAGGATAGGATAGGATAGAGGATAGTATATAATACAGTATAGGATAGGATTGAGGACAGGACGGGTTAGATGATAGGATAGGATAGAGGAAAGGATAGGATAGAGTATAGGACAGGATAGAGGATAGGATAGGATAGAGGATAGGATAGCATAGAGGATAGGATAGGATAGAGGATAGGATAGGGTACAGGATAGGATAGGATAGAGGATAGGATAGGATAGGATAGAGGATAGGATAGGATAGAGGATAGGATACAAGATAGGATAGGATAGAGAATAAGGAGGGATAGAGGATAGGATAGGATAGAGGATACAATTGGATAGAGGATAGGATAGGATAGAGGATAGGATAGGATAGAGGATAGGATAGGATAGAGGATAGGATAGGATGGAGGATAGGATAGGATAGAGGATATAATAGGATTGAGGAAAGGATAGGATAGAGGATAGGATAGGATAGAGGATAGGATAGGATAGAGGATAGGATAGGATAGAGGATAGGATAGGATAGAGGATAGGATAGGATAGAGGATAGGATAGAGGATAGGATAGGATAGAGGACAGGATAGGATAGAGGATAGGATAGGATAGAGGAAAGGATAGGATGGAGGATAGGATAGGATAGAGGATAGGATACGATAGAGGATAGGATAGAGGATAGGATAGGATAGAGGATAGGATAGGATAGAGGATAGTATAGGATAGAGGATAGGATAGAATAGAGGATATAGGATAGGATAGGATTGAGGATAGGATAGGATAGAGGATAGTATATAATACAGTATAGGATAGGATTGAGGACAGGACGGGTTAGATGATAGGATAGGATAGAGGAAAGGATAGGATAGAGTATAGGACAGGAAAGAGGATAGGATAGGATAGAGGATAGGATAGCATAGAGGATAGGATAGGATAGAGGATAGGATAGGGTACAGGATAGGATAGGATAGAGGATAGGATAGGATAGGATAGAGGATAGGATAGGATAGAGGATAGAATAGGATAGAGGATAGGATAGGATAGAGGATCGGATAGAGGATAGGATAGGATAGAGGATAGGATAGGATAGAGGATATGATAGGATAGAGGATAGGATACGATAGAGGATACGATAGATGATAGGATAGGATAGAGGATCTGATAGAGGATAGGATAGGATACAGGATAGGATCGGATAGAGGATCGGATAGAGGATAGGATAGGATAGTGGATAGGATAGGATAGAGGATAGGATAGGATAGAGGACAGGATAGGATAGAGGATAGGATAGGATAGAAGAAAGGATAGGATAGAGGATAGGATAGGATAGAGGATAGGATAGGGTAGAGTATAGGATAGAGGGTAGGATAGAGGATGGGATATAGGATAGGATAGAGGATAGGATAGGATAGAGCATAGGATAGAGGATAGGATAGAGGATAGGATAGAGGATAGGATAGAGGATAGGATAGAGGATAGGATAGAGGATAGGATAGGATAGAGGATAGATGAGGATAGAGGAAAGGATAGGATAGAGGATAGGATAGAGGATAGGATAGGATAGAGGATAGATGAGGATAGAGGAAAGGATAGGATAGAGGATAGGATAGGATAGAGGAAAGGTTAGGATAGAGTATTGGACAGGATAGAGGATAGGATAGAGGATAGGATGGAGGAAAGGATAGGATAGAGGATAGGATAGGATAGAGGATAGGATAGGATAGAGGATAGGATAGGATAGAGGATAGGATAGGATAGAGGATAGGATAGGATAGAGGATAGGATAGGATAGAGGATAGGATAGGATAGAGGATAGGATAGGATTGAGGATAGGATACAGGATAGGATAGGATAGAGGATAGGATAGGATAGAGGATAGGATAGGATAGAGGATAGGATAGGTAAGAGGATAGGATAGGATTGAGAATAGGATACAGGATAGGATAGGATAGAGGATAGGATAGGATAGAGGATCGGATAGAGGATAGGATCGGATAGAGGATAGGATAGGATAGAGGAAAGGATAGGATAGAGGATAGGATAGGTAATTGGATAGGATAGAGGATAGGATAAGGTAGAGGATAATATAGGATAGAGGATAGGATAGGATAGAGGATAGGATAGAGGATAGGATGGAGGATAGGACAGAGGATAGGATAGGATAGAGGATAAAATAGGAAAGAGGATAGGATAGGATACAAGATAGGATAGGATAGAGAATAAGGAGGGATAGAGGATAGGATAGGATAGAGGATAGAATTGGATAAAGGATAGGATAGGATAGAGGATAGGATAGGATAGAGGATAGGATAGAGGATAGGATAGGATACAGGATAGGATAGAGGATAGGATAGCGGATAGGATAGAGGATAGGATAGAGGATAGGATAGGATTGAGGATAGGATAGGATAGAGGATGGGATAGAGGATAGGATAGAGGATTGGATAGGATAGGATAGAGGATAGGATATAGGATAGCATAGAGGATAGGATAGGATAGGGGATAGGATAGGATAGAGGATAGGATAGGATAGAGGGTAGAATGGGATAGAGGATAGGATAGGATAGAGGATAGGATAGGATAGAGGATAGGATAGGATAGAGGATAGGATAGGATAGAGGATAGGATAGGATAGAGGGTAGAATGGGATAGAGGATAGGATAGGATAGAGGATAGGATAGGATAGAGGATAGAATAGGATAGAGGATCGGATAGAGGATAGGATAGGATAGACGATAGGATAGGATAGAGGATAGGATAGGATAGAGGATAGGATAGGATAGAGGATAGGATAGGATAGAGGATAGGATAGAGGATAGGATAGAGGATAGGATAGAGGATAGGATAGAGGATAGGATAGGATAGAGGATAGAATAGGATAGAGGATAGGATAGGATAGAGGATCGGATAGAGGATAGGATAGGATAGAGGATAGGATAGGATAGAGGATATGATAGGATAGAGGATAGGATACGATAGAGGATAGGATAGATGATAGGATAGGATAGAGGATCTGATAGAGGATAGGATAGGATAGAGGATAGGATAGAGGATAGGATAGAATAGAGGATAGGATAACATAGAGGATAGGATAGGATAGAGGATAGGATAGGATAGAGGAAAGGATAGGATGGAGGATAGGATAGGATAGAGGATAGGATACGATAGAGGATAGGATAGGATAGGATAGAGGATAGGATAGAGAATAAGGAGGGATAGAGGATAGGATAGGATAGAGGATAGAATTGGATAAAGGATAGGATAGGATAGAGGATAGGATAGGATAGAGGATAGGATAGAGGATAGGATAGGATACAGGATAGGATAGAGGATAGGATAGCGGATAGGATAGAGGATAGGATAGAGGATAGGATAGGATTGAGGATAGGATAGGATAGAGGATGGGATAGAGGATAGGATAGAGGATTGGATAGGATAGAGAATCTAATAGGATAGAGAATAGGATAGGATAGATGATAGGATAGGATAGAGGATAGGATAGAGGATAGGATAGAATAGAGGATAGGATAACATAGAGGATAGGATAGGATAGAGGATAGGATAGGATAGAGGATAGGATAGGATAGAGGATAGGATAGGATAGAGGATAGGATAGGATAGAGGATAGGATAGAGGATAGGATAGAGGATAGGATAGGATAGAGGATAGAATAGGATAGAGGATAGGATAGGATAGAGGATCGGATAGAGGATAGGATAGGATAGAGGATAGGATAGGATAGAGGATATGATAGGATAGAGGATAGGATACGATAGAGGATAGGATAGATGATAGGATAGGATAGAGGATCTGATAGAGGATAGGATAGGATAGAGGATAGGATAGAGGATAGGGTAGAATAGAGGATAGGATAACATAGAGGATAGGATAGGATAGAGGCAAGGATAGGATAGAGGAAAGGATAGGATGGAGGATAGGATAGGATAGAGGATAGGATACGATAGAGGATAGGATAGGATAGGATAGAGGATAGGATAGAGGATAGGATAGAGGATAGGATATAGGATAGCATAGAGGATAGGATAGGATAGGGGATAGGATAGGATAGAGGATAGGATAGGATAGAGGGTAGAATGGGATAGAGGATAGGATAGGATAGAGGATAGGATAGGATAGAGGGTAGAATGGGATAGAGGATAGGATAGGATAGAGGATAGGATAGGATAGAGGATAGAATAGGATAGAGGATCGGATAGAGGATAGGATAGGATAGACGATAGGATAGGATAGAGGATAGGATAGGATAGAGGATAGGATAGGAAAGAGGATAGGATAGGATAGAGGATAGGATAGGATAGAGGATAGGATAGGATAGAGGATAGGATAGGATAGAGGATAGGATAGAGGATAGGATAGAGGATAGGATAGGATAGAGGATAGAATAGGATAGAGGATAGGATAGGATAGAGGATCGGATAGAGGATAGGATAGGATAGAGGATAGGATAGGATAGAGGATATGATAGGATAGAGGATAGGATACGATAGAGGATAGGATAGATGATAGGATAGGATAGAGGATCTGATAGAGGATAGGATAGGATACAGGATAGGATAGGATAGAGGATCGGATAGAGGATAGGATAGGATAGAGGATAGGATAGGATAGAGGATAGGATAGGATAGAGGACAGGATAGGATAGAGGATAGGATAGGATAGAGGAAAGGATAGGATGGAGGATAGGATAGGATAGAGGATAGGATACGATACAGGATAGGATAGAGGATAGGATAGGATAGAGGATAGGATAGGATAGAGGATAGTATAGGATAGAGGATAGGATAGAATAGAGGATATAGGATAGGATAGGATTGAGGATAGGATAGGATAGAGGATAGTATATAATACAGTATAGGATAGGATTGAGGACAGGACGGGTTAGATGATAGGATAGGATAGAGGAAAGGATAGGATAGAGTATCGGACAGGATAGAGGATAGGATAGGATAGAGGATAGGATAGCATAGAGGATAGGATAGGATAGAGGATAGGATAGGGTACAGGATAGGATAGGATAGAGGATAGGATAGGATAGGATAGAGGATAGGATAGGATAGAGGATAGGATACAAGATAGGATAGGATAGAGAATAAGGAGGGATAGAGGATAGGATAGGATAGAGGATACAATTGGATAGAGGATAGGATAGGATAGAGGATAGGATAGGATAGAGGATAGGATAGGATAGAGGATAGGATAGGATGGAGGATAGGATAGGATGGAGGATAGGATAGGATAGAGGATAGGATACGATAGAGGATAGGATAGAGGATAGGATAGGATAGAGGATAGGATAGGATAGAGGATAGTATAGGATAGAGGATAGGATAGAATAGAGGATATAGGATAGGATAGGATTGAGGATAGGATAGGATAGAGGATAGTATATAATACAGTATAGGATAGGATTGAGGACAGGACGGGTTAGATGATAGGATAGGATAGAGGAAAGGATAGGATAGAGTATAGGACAGGATAGAGGATAGGATAGGATAGAGGATAGGATAGCATAGAGGATAGGATAGGATAGAGGATAGGATAGGGTACAGGATAGGATAGGATAGAGGATAGGATAGGATAGGATAGAGGATAGGATAGGATAGAGGATAGGATACAAGATAGGATAGGATAGAGAATAAGGAGGGATAGAGGATAGGATAGGATAGAGGATACAATTGGATAGAGGATAGGATAGGATAGAGGATAGGATAGGATAGAGGATAGGATAGGATAGAGGATAGGATAGGATGGAGGATAGGATAGGATAGAGGATATAATAGGATTGAGGAAAGGATAGGATAGAGGATAGGATAGGATAGAGGATAGGATAGGATAGAGGATAGGATAGGATAGAGGATAGGATAGGATAGAGGATAGGATAGGATAGAGGATAGGATAGAGGATAGGATAGGATAGAGGACAGGATAGGATAGAGGATAGGATAGGATAGAGGAAAGGATAGGATGGAGGATAGGATAGGATAGAGGATAGGATACGATAGAGGATAGGATAGAGGATAGGATAGGATAGAGGATAGGATAGGGTAGAGGATAGTATAGGATAGAGGATAGGATAGAATAGAGGATATAGGATAGGATAGGATTGAGGATAGGATAGGATAGAGGATAGTATATAATACAGTATAGGATAGGATTGAGGACAGGACGGGTTAGATGATAGGATAGGATAGAGGAAAGGATAGGATAGAGTATAGGACAGGAAAGAGGATAGGATAGGATAGAGGATAGGATAGCATAGAGGATAGGATAGGATAGAGGATAGGATAGGGTACAGGATAGGATAGGATAGAGGATAGGATAGGATAGGATAGAGGATAGGATAGGATAGAGGATAGAATAGGATAGAGGATAGGATAGGATAGAGGATCGGATAGAGGATAGGATAGGATAGAGGATAGGATAGGATAGAGGATATGATAGGATAGAGGATAGGATACGATAGAGGATACGATAGATGATAGGATAGGATAGAGGATCTGATAGAGGATAGGATAGGATACAGGATAGGATCGGATAGAGGATCGGATAGAGGATAGGATAGGATAGTGGATAGGATAGGATAGAGGATAGGATAGGATAGAGGACAGGATAGGATAGAGGATAGGATAGGATAGAAGAAAGGATAGGATAGAGGATAGGATAGGATAGAGGATAGGATAGGGTAGAGTATAGGATAGAGGGTAGGATAGAGGATGGGATATAGGATAGGATAGAGGATAGGATAGGATAGAGCATGGGGACCTAGGGGATATGGGCTTGGCAGTGGTGACTCGGATCCACTGCTAGGTATGCCACAGTGGTGGCGGTCATATTCCTAAAATCCTCCACGCTCCACCTCCTCGCGGTGGTCCCTGGGCACTCACGACTGTGGGTGGCTAACGGAGCGGGGGGTACGCGGCAGGAAGTAGCCTCGACGATGTGCGAGGCAATGCCGGCGGGATCTTCGGATCCTGGTAGGGGCACCCTTGCCGGTAAGGTTCGCACGGAGGGGCAAAAACTGCCGAGTTGGGACGGGATTTTCGGTGACGGACCAGGGCAAGGCTGGGTGTTTCATAAAATTGACATGGACGGCACAAAGGAAAAGAGTTTAGTTTACGGTGCAGGGGAGGGATACCCCAGTACCGGCGCGACTGTTGGTGGGCGAGCAGGCCACAGCGCGTCGTTATCCAACGACTGCGAGCCGAAGGTGGTGGACCACTGGGCCCCTTCGGAGGTAAATACTACCAGCGAAGCTGTGGTGACGGAAACGTCATCACAGATTTCGGGAGACTCGGACGCGGGCGTGTCGCGCGCGGGAGCCGAGATGCGGGGGGCGGACGGAGCTCCGACGGGGAAGCGGCCCCGGCTGGAGCCGTCCGTGGCAGGAGGGGGGCTGCAGACGCGCAGCGGGAGGGTCGTCGGGGGGACCACTGAGGAGGGCTCCTCGGGGGCGGGTGCTGAGCAGGTGCTCAGCGACCGCGCCGAGAGGGGCCAGCTCCACAAAATCGCGGAGCTAATGGAGTCCGCGGGGAAGCTGCCGACGGCGCAGCTGGCGGAGGAGGTGGAGGACGCGATGAGACGTGTGGAGGGCGTCTCCACCGTCTCCAGGGGCCTCAAGGGCAGTTTTGCCAAGGAGCTCAGGGATTGCTCCGCGCTGGCCAGGGCCTATTGCACTACGCTGGTGCAGCGGGCATACACTGGCACGGCGTGGGGCAATAGCCAGGAGGTCGCCCGTCTCCGCCAGCAGACCGAGGCCCTCGCCAAGGAGGTACAGGACCTCCGGGCGAGGCTTCGCGTCGCGGGGGCGGAGAAGCGGGCGGTCGCGGGAAAGACGGCCCCTGGGGCGGTACCCTCCGCCTCCTCAGGCGGGACCGCGGGGACGGGACCGGCGGCGGAAGCGGCGACGCGGGCGGCGGAGGGGGCGGGGGTACTGGACCCTCAAGCCCTTCTCCTCCGCGTCGACGCGATGGTGGCGGCCAGGAATGCCGAGCTGGAAACGAGAATGGAGAATCGTTTCCGGGCAATCCTGGCCGGGATGGTTCCGGCTCTCCAGGGCAGGGGGGGAGGGACGCGCGATGCCCCGCCGGTGGCTTCTCCGCCGGCGGTGGTCGAAACCAGGAGGACTGGGCCGGTGGTGGTGTCCGGCGCCGGGGTGGTGCCACCCGTGGACATCCCGCCGCCGGTCGACCCAGCCTCCTGGTCGGTGGCGAAGTCGAGGTCCGCGAGGAAGGCGGAGAGGAGGCGGGCAGCGGCGGAGGAGAGGGCGGCCATAGCCCTCGCCGCCGAGTCGGCGGCCGCTGCTTCGGCGAAACGGAGGACGGCGACCGGGGGTTCGGCGGTCGGCACGCGAAAGGGGGCCGGCGCGATCACGGCGAAGCCGTCAAGTGGGAGGGTTGTTGCCCTGGGGCGCGCCCCCAAGTCCGGGGCCGTGGCGATCACGATCCCCGAGAGCTGTAAGCTCACCTACGCGGGAGTGATCGCCAGGGCCAGAGAGGCAATAGACCTCAAGGCGCTGGGGATTGAGTCGGGGGTGCTCCCCAGGAGGACCAAGACGGGGGGGATCCTCCTGGAGGTAAAGGGCCCGGAGGGCCAAGAGAAGGCACGGGCCCTCTCCACGAGGGTCTCTGAGGCCTTACAAGGGACTGGGGTTAAAGTCGTCCAGGCCGTCAAGCGAGGCGAGTTGCGCGTCGCTGGCCTGGACGACTCGGTTAGCGCAAGGGAGGTCGCGGCGGCACTTGCGGCTGCGGGGGGGTGCTCGGAGGCCGAGTTCCGGGTCGGAGAGATCCGGAGGTCCGCCTCTGAGCGGGTGCTGGGCTCCTGTTGGGCCCAGGGCCCCCTCGCGGCCGTCAGGAAGGTGGTGGCGGGGGGCCGGCTGCTGGTCGGCTGGTCCTCGGCGCGGGTGGAGGCACTGAGGGAGCGACCCCTTCAGTGCTTCCGCTGCTTGGAGACGGGGCACACGCGGTCGACCTGTAAAAGCACGGTCGACAGGAGCGCGAGGTGCTATCGGTGCGGTGCGACCGAGCACCGCGCCTCGGCCTGTGGGGCTGCCCCCAGATGCCCGCTCTGCGCGGATCTGGGGAGGCCCTCGAACCACAGGTTCGGGGCCAAAGCGTGTGCCCCGGCTCCGAGGAGGGGTCGCGCGGCGGTGAAGGGAAGAGGGGAAAAGTCGGCGGCTGCACCCGCGCAGCAGCAGCCGACTACACCGGGGGCCCAGTCCCCCCAGGGGGGGGAGCCTGCAGAGCAAATGTCAGGGTAGGCTGTTTTCAGGCCTATTCCGGTTCTGCAGGCGAACCTCAACCACTCGCGTGCGGCCCAGGACTTGTTTGTCCAGGCCGTGCGCGAGCGGGGGACTGGGTTGGCAGTGGCGGCGGAGCCGTACTCCGTTCCCGATCACCCCTTCTGGGTGGGGGACGAGGCCGGCTCCGTCGCCATAGTGGCGGAGGGCCGCCGCGGGTCCCCGTCGATCTCCCTTCTGGAGAGAGGCGAGGGATTCGTGGCGGTGCGGTGGGGGGACATCGCGGTCGTCGGAGTTTATATCTCGCCGAGCCGTGGCCTCGATCATTTTCGGGGGTTCCTGGGCGGGCTGAGTAGCTGCATCGCGCGGTGCAGCGCCCGTCCGGTTCTCGTCCTGGGAGACTTCAATGCCCACGCGGTATCGTGGGGGAGTCCCAGGACGACCACTAGGGGAAGCGAGGTGTTAACCTGGGCGTCCGGCCTGGATCTCCGGTTGATTAACCGGGGATCCACGCCGACGTGCGTGCGGCCGCAGGGTGTCTCTATTGTCGATCTGACATGGGGGACGCCGTCGGCCGTGCGCCGAGTGTCGGGATGGAGGGTGGCGGAAGAACTAGAGCTGGCCTCTGACCACACGCCCATAGTCATGGACGTGTGGCCCGCCGCCCTCTACGCGCGGGATTCCCGGCACGGCCAGGTGGACCGACGGCCGCGATGGGCGTGGAGCAGGGCGGACGAGGACCTGTTCCGGGCCGCTGTCGCCGCGGTAACGTGGGGGGGGGCCCCAGCCGGCTGGGGGGGCACCGGCGCGCGGGGCGGAGCGGCTCCGGGAGGTGATGACGGCGGTGTGCGACACCGCGGTGCCCCGGAGCCGGTCCGACCATAGAAGGGCGGCACACTGGTGGTCCGCGGGCATTGCAGAGCTTCGGCGTACCTGCAATGCCGCGCGGCGCCAGTATGGCCGAGCGCGCAGGAGGCGCGACGACGAGGAGGCGAGGCTCCACGGGGAGTACCGAGCCGCGCTCGGGACTCTCCGGAGGGCCATCGCGAAGGCCAAGGCGGACGCGTGGTCGGAGCTCGTCGGCACGGTGGACGCGGATCCGTGGGGGCGCCCGTATAAGCTTGTAATGAGCAAGCTGCGCGCGTGGGCCCCCCCACTGACGGAATCGATGGACCCTCCCTTACTCGAGGAGGTGGTGACGTCTCTCTTCCCGCGTGAGGGGGGACAGCGACACCGCCTCCATCCGGGCCAGGAGCCTCTCTCCTGGTCCGCGGAGTGGGAGGTGTCAGCCGGCGAGCTCGGGGAGGCGGTGACCAGGGCCCGTCGGGTGGGCCGCAAGGCCCCGGGTCCTGACGGGGTGTCGGGCCGCGCGTTGGTCTTGGCATTGGAGGGGGGGCTCGCTCCCGAACTCAGGCGGCTGTTCAACAGTTGTCTGAGGGAGGGAGTGTTCCCCCCACTATGGAAGTCGGGCAGGCTGGTCCTCCTTCCAAAGGCGGGCAAGTCCCGGGACTCGCCCTCCGGGTACCGGCCAATTTGCTTGCTGGACGAGGCGGGGAAGTTGTTCGAGCGCGTTCTCGTTGGACGCCTCGTCCGGCACCTGTCGGGGGGAGGAGTCCCCGATCTGAGCGAGGCGCAGTTCGGCTTCCGGGGGGGTCTCTCCACCGTCGACGCAATTCGGCGGGTGAGGGCTCTCTCGGGGGCCTGTACGGAGGGGGGCGGTGTTGCGTTGGCGATCTCCTTGGATATCGCCAACGCGTTCAACACCGTCCCCTGGGATAGAATTTCGGAGGCCCTGGTCTTCCACCAGGTGCCTCCGTACCTTAGGAGGGTGATCGGGGACTATCTCTCCGACAGGAGCATAGAATATCCTGGCCGGTACGGGATGATTCGCAGGAGCGTCGTGCGGGGGGTTCCACAGGGCTCGGTGTTGGGCCCGTTGCTGTGGAACCTCGCGTACGACAGCGTCCTGCGGGAGGGGATGCCTCCCGGTGTCAGCCTAACGTGTTACGCCGATGACACGTTGGTGCTTGCCACCGGGAGGTATACGAAGGAGGCCGTCTGCCTGGCGGAGCGCGGCGCGTGGCGCGCGGTACGCGCGATCCGGTCTCTGGGCCTAGAGGTGTCCGTCGCTAAGACCAGGGCCATGTGGTTTTACCACCGGGCCCGGCTGGCGGCGCCTCCCCAGTGCTGGATCGCCGTGGGGGGGGGGAGCGGTCGAGGTCGGGTTCCAGATGCGGTACCTGGGACTCGAGCTCGACGGCCTGTGGCGTTTCTGCCGCCACATCGAGTCGCTAGTGCCCCGGGCGGAGAGGGCGACCGCTGCGCTCGGTCGTCTTCTCCCGAATCTCGGGGGACCCTGTGGACGGGTGCGTCGCCTGTTCGCGGTGGTGGTGCGGGTTTTAGTCCTGTACGGAGCCCCTGTGTGGGCGTACGATGTCTTGGCCGGGGGGCGTAGCGGTGTGCGAGCACTGCTGCGCCGAATCGAGCGCAGGCTGGCCATTGGCATCGTGCGGGGGTATCGCACCATCTCTTACGCGACGGCGATGGTGATGTCGGGGCTTATCCCCCTCGAGCTGGAGGCCCGCGTGTTGTCGGACGTACACGGGTACGCCAGGGACCTCCAGCGGAGGGGGATGGCTCCGGATCGGGTGGCGCTCGATGTGGCGGAGTACAGGGGCCGCGCTCGGCGGGCCGCCGCCCGGGAATGGCGCGAAAGCCTTCACGGGACGGAGGAAGGAGGGAGGCGGGCCGTTCGGGCCATCCTCCCCGTGTTCGACCGGTGGAACAGGGGATGGATGGGGCATAGGGTCTCCTACCGAGTGACGCAGGTGATGACCGGGCACGGCTGCTTCGGTGTGTACCTGTGTCGCATCGGGCGGGAGGCCGAGGAGGCGTGTCACCACTGCGGCGAGTCGCGGGACACGGCGCAGCACACTCTGGAGGAGTGTCCAGCGTGGGCGGGTGAGCGCCGTGCTCTGCGGCGCGCAGTGGGCCATGACCTCTCGCTTCCGGCTGTCGTCTCGGCGGCAGCGGGCGGCGAGGGGGCGTGGAGAGGGTTCGCCTCCTTCTGTGAGCAGGTAATGCTGCAGAAGGAGGCTGCGGAACGGGGTCGTGAGCGAAATCACGATCCCGGCCGAAGGGGTGGGAGAAGGAGACGCAGGGCACGCCCCGGGGGCGTGCCTCCGTTGCGGCGTCCTTAACGCGGGCGGGGGCGCCCTTGGTGATCTCGAGGCGGGGGACCGACGGTCTCCTTATACTCGGTTGCCAATGGCGTCCCCGGAGGCCGTCGGACGTCTTGGGCGGGGGCCCGGACGTCCATCGGGCGGCCTAAATGGGGGGGAAGGCTTCACGTCGTCCGTTGCGTGGCGCCTTCGGATAGAGTAGGATAGGGTGGAGGCCGCGTCCCCCACCCAGGGAGGAATGCTAAGGCGGGGGCACACCGGATAGACATGCGCGCGCGGACCACGGGTGCCCCCAGGAGCCTAGGGACGGACGGGGAGGAGTTAGTGGGTATACTCGGCATTGCACCCACCAGCCGAGGAGTCCCACATAACCCGGCCCACTCCCCCCCGGGAGGGGTCGGGTATCCGTAATAGTGATTACCTCCTCGGAAAAAAAAAAAAAAAAAAAAATAGGATAGAGGATAGGATAGAGGATAGGATAGAGGATAGGATAGAGGATAGGATAGAGCATAGGATAGGATAGAGGATAGATTAGGATAGAGGAAAGGATAGAATAGAGGATAGGATTGGATAGAGGAAAGGTTAGGATAGAGTATTGGACAGGATAGAGGATAGGATAGAGGATAGGATGGAGGAAAGGATAGGATAGAGGATAGGATAGGATAGAGGATAGGATAGGATAGAGGATAGGATAGGATAGAGGATAGGATAGGATAGAGGATTGGATATGATAAAGGATAGGATAGAGGATAGGATATCATAGAGGATAGGATAGGATAGAGGATAGGATAGGTTAGAGGATAGGATAGGATAGAGGATAGGATAGGATAGAGGATAGGATAGGATAGAGGATCGGATAGAGGATAGGATAGGATTGAGGATAGGATAGAGGATAGGATAGGATAGAGGATAGGATAGGATACAGGATAGGATAGGATGGAGGATAGGATAGGATAGAGGATATAATAGGATTGAGGAAAGGATAGGATAGAGGATAGGATAGGATAGAAGATAGGATAGGATAGAGGATAGGATAGAGGATAGGATAGAGGATAAAATAGGATAGATGATAGGATAGGATAGAGGATAGGATAGGATAGAGGATAGGATAGGATAGAGGATAGGATAGGATAGAGGATAGGATAGGATAGAGGATAGGATAGGATAGAGGATAGGATAGGATACAGGATAGGATAGGATACAGGATAGGATAGGATAGAGGATCGGATAGAGGATAGGATAGGATAGAGGATAGGATAGGATAGGAGAAAGGATAGGATAGAGGATAGGATAGGATAGAGGATAGGATAGGATAGAGGATAGGATAGGATAGAGGATAGGATAGGGTAGAGTATAAGATAGAGGGTAGGATAGAGGATGGGATATAGGATAGGATAGAGGATAGGATAGGATAGAGGATAGGATAGAGGATAGGATAGAGGATAGGATAGAGGATAGGATAGAGGATAGGATAGAGGATAGGATAGGATAGAGGATAGGATAGGATAGAGGATAGGATAGGATAGAGGATCGGATAGAGGATAGGATAGGATTGAGGATAGGATAGAGGATAGGATAGGATAGAGGATAGGATAGGATAGAGGAAAGGATAGGAAAGTGGATAGGATAGGATGGATGATAGGATAGAAGATAGGATAGAGGATTGGATAGGATAGAGGAAAGGATAGGATAGAGGATAGAATAGGTAATTGGATAGGATAGATGATAGGATAAGGTAGAGGATAGTATAGGATAGAGGATAGGATAGGATAGAGGATAGGATAGGATAAAGGATAGGATAGGATAGAGGATAGGATAGGATAGAGGATAGGATAGGATAGAGGATAGGATAGGATAGAGGATAGGATAGGATAGATGATAGGATAGGATAGAGGCTAGGATAGAGGATAGGATAGAGGATAGGATAGAGGATAGGATAGGATAGAGGATAGGATAGAGGATAGGATAGAGGATAGGATAGAGGATAAGATAGGATAGAGGATAGGATAGGATAGAAGATAGGATAGGATAGAGGATAAGGAGGGATAGAGGATAGGATAGGATAGAGGATAAAATAGGATAGAGGATAGGATAGGATAGAGGATAGGGTAGGATAGAGGATAGGATAGGATAGAGGATAGGATAGGATGGAGGATAGGATAGGATAGAGGATATAATAGGATTGAGGAAAGGATAGGATAGAGCATAGGATAGGATCAAGGATAGGATAGGATAGAGGATAGGATAGAGGATAAGATAGAGGATAGCATAGAGGATAAAATAGGATAGATGATAGGATAGGATAGAGGATAGGATAGGATAGAGGATAGGATAGGATAGAGGATAGTATAGGATAGAGGATATGATAGGATAGAGGATATGATAGGATAGAGGATAGGATAGGATAGAGGATAGGATGGTGGACGCGCCACTAGGTGACACGAATCTAGAGAGCTCCGCAAACTTACGAGGATTTTAGAGGTTTTAGCGAACGTATATATATAGAAGTGATACCGGTGGAAGGGCTAATAACCCGAAACGAGGTGGAATATAAATTATAAGTGAGGACAGTGAGAAAATATACGAAAAGTGTGTTAGAAGAGAGAGAAGGACTGTTGGCCCACGTGGCGACAGTTCAACAGTATAGGAGCCCTGTAAGAGGGAAGGAGGGAACTCAAAGGAAAAATATTGATTGGGGAAGGTGCGCGACCGCGGCAGGAGTTTTCCGAGCTTTGAATCGGGAAAATCGGTGCGTGGATTGCGAATATATTAAGGTTTTATAGTCTAAGAGTAACGGCCACGTGGTTTGAGAACGGCCACGAACTATAGAGAGTGAAGAGTGTAAACTCTGTGCAAGAGAGGGCGCCACAGGAGGGCAACCGTAGGCAGAAGGATAAAGAGCTGACTAGAGGGGCAAACTCGCATGGGATCCGGTACAGCGAGCTGATTGGCCAATCGGGAAAGAGCAGCCAATCGCAACAAAGGAGCGAGTTTAGTATAGCAAAAGACTGGATATAAGAATATTAGTAGGATTAGCTATAATATTAATAGAATTAGACCTAGGTTAAGCAACATTAATAATAGGAGGATAATTAGTAACATTTTAGCGTAATTGTAAATAATTTAGAATAGATTAAATTTGTTAAGAAGGGTACAGCGACAATAAAAGTATTAATATTAAGTAGTAGTATAGTGCAAGTGTTTAGGTTTTAGTTTTAGCTAGATAGTAATACTGGTTTTAGTGATATTATCAGTAAAATAGGATAGGGGTAGGATTAAGATTTAGGACTTAGGAATAACGATCAGGTTAAGAAATAAAAGAAAGAGGAAAGAAATAATTACAAAATATGATTCGGCACAGCCCGAAAAAACAAAGCGATAAGGGAGGGGGGGATAGTAACAAGGGAGGGGGGGAAATGGAGGTATTCTTAACTCCGGACGCCCCCAGAAAAATGGAGAAAATGGGGAAAAACGTAAAAAGCGGACCGTTCGTGTACTTAGGGGAGAAATTGGCGGAAAAAAGGGACAGGACTAGCGGAAACGAAACAGATACGGACTCGATAGACTCGAGATCGTGTGAAGGACTAAGAATAACAAAAAGTAAAAGGAAAAAGGTGGTAGAAAAACCGGAAATAGTAAGCATGGAACCGATAGTTCATATAAGCGATTCGGGTGCTGAGGAGGAAACATACAGAAAAGGAGAGGAGGGAGATGTGTTCGAGGAGATCAAGGAACTGGAACACCTCCTGAGGAAAACTAGGAACTCCACGAGAGAGGTAAGGGGATACACGATAGAAAATAGTGAACTTCTCAGGGCAAACATTGTGAAACATGCTGCACAAGCGGCTAGACAACTAGAGGCAGCTTTGACGAGAGTCATAAGTATTGGATTAAGGGTGGAAAACCAAAAGCTAAAAAAGGCACTACAGATAAGGGAGCAGGGGACGCAAAGTTCCCCTTGTCTCGAGAATAGGGGAAAGATGGGGGAAGGAAATATGGACAGAAAGCATAGGGAATATAGGCAACAAAGGAAGAGCAGAACGAAACAGTGGGAAACAGACGGGAGGGAGGATGAAACAGAAGGAGAAGAGGGACAAAGGGGGGTAGATAGGACAGAGACGGAAAAAGAGGGGACGAGAATGGAAGGAAATAAGGAAGTTAATGAAAAAGGGGAGAGCAACTGGGTGGTGGTGAACAGAAACAAGAATAGAGGGGGAAAATCAGTTAGGAGCAGCAAGGGAAATGAGGAAGAGGGGGTAGAGAAAGCGAGAAGAGAAAAAGAGGAGAAGGGGGAGAAAAGGAAGCCTCCGGTAGGACCAAAAAATGAGGCAGTAATAGTCAAAGCGACGGAAAATAGGACATTTGCAGACCTATTCAAACAAATAAAGGATAAGGGGGGAAACAAGATAGAGGGGATACAAACTGTGAGGAAATCAAGGGGAGGGGACCTTATAATAGAGATGGAGAAGGGACGCGAGGGGGTAAATCTGGAGAAAGCGGTAAAGGAGGTCCTAGGGGAAGAACACAAAATTAAAAGAGTGGCACCAAAAATTTTTTACGAGGTAAGGGACATTGACCCGACATTGGAACGGGAAGAGGTAAGGAACGAAATTGCTAAGGCGCTACAAATTGAAAATAGCGAAATAGAGGTAAAAACAGTCCGTTTTGGATACGGAGGAACGAAAACTGCGATAATAACAGTTCCAACGGGGATGTTAGAGAAAATAGGCGAAGAAAATAAAGTGAGGGTAGGGTACACGGCATGTAAAATGAGGAGAACGCAGAACCTCGTGAGATGCTTTAAATGCCACGACTTCGGGCATCTATCATATAACTGCAAGTTGGAAATACAGGGGAAAGAACTCTGCAGAAGATGTGGCAAAGTAGGACACCAAATCAACGGATGTGAGGCGATTAAAAGCTGCATCCTTTGCATTAGAGCTGGCATTCCTGCGGTAAAGGCGGAACATGTGGCGGGAGCAGTGGGATGCCCGCAATATAAAAAATATGTGTTGGGGCTGGCAGAGGGTAAAAACTAATAAATATGGATATTTTACAGATAAATTTAAACCATTGCCGACTTGCGCATTACTTGCTAATGCAAACAGCAATTGACCTAAATGCGAATATAGTATTAATAGCGGAGCCACTTTTTAATCCGGGAAACTGGATCTATTCGAAAAAGGGGACCGCCGCTATATGGACCTGCGACTTGAAGGGAAAGAAAAGACTAGAGGACGGAGACGTGATAGATGAAGATTTCGTAGCAATAAAAATTAATAAAGAAACTTATATAAGTATATATTTATCTCCAAACATGTCAACTGACGAATATGCTTACAGGCTTAGTATATTATCAGAATTCATCAGCAAGGAAAGAAGAAAGGGGAGGAGCATCTGCGTTGGAGGAGATTTCAACGCAAAATCACCGAGCTGGGGGTCCAAGGAGCAAAATGACAAAGGGAGTATCCTGCTGGACAGATTTCTCGAGTGGGGCCTGACACCGATCAAACCGGAGGGGGGTCATACTTACGAAAAGGGACAAGTAAAGTCAAATCTTGACTTCATTGCAGTGACGAGGGACCGGACAAGGGACAGGGAAACCGTAACAAATATAATAGACGTGGAGTCAGCCTCCGATCACAAATATTTATTGACAAAAATGAGGATGGTAAGTAAAGAGGTAGTTGAAGATATTAATGCATGTGTTTTCAGATGGAGGGTGACGAAAGCCGGCTTAGAAAAAAGCATAGAAATAGCAGACGAAATTTGGAGAGAGAAAAGACTGATAACTCAAGAAAAGTATCGAGAAGAGGAAGAAAAAAAATTCCTAGGTGCGCTCCCCGAAATATGTGAGAGAGCTTTCGAAAAAATAAAAACGGGAGAAGGAAAAAAGAAAAAGGCAAATATATGGTGGAACGATGAAATAAGAGAACAAAGGAGCAAAACAAACAATCTAAGAAGAAAAGTGCAAAGATACAGGAAAAAAGGAAAACGGGACATGGAGGAAATAATAAATTTCTTATATAAGAAAAGTAAAAGAGTACTTCAAAGACTCATAGCGAAGGAAAAAGAGAGAAAATGGAAGGAACTATGCGAGACAATAAATAAAGACCCATGGGGAAAACCCTACAAAACGGTGATTAGGCAAGTCAAACCCGACACACCCCCGGCAAATATATCAACGGAAATGGCTAAGGAAGTATTAAAGGAACTGTTCCCCTCAGACGGGGGAAAGGAGGCGGCAAACGAAAGAGAAGAAAATACGAGGAATAGAGAAGGGGAAAGGGGTGAAATGAGAGAGATGAACCAAGAGGTAAGGGAAGAGAGAGAGAGAGAAAGAGAAGAAATACCCAGGATAAGAATCTAAAACCAAATAAGGCGGCGGGATTGGACGGGATGATTCCGGAGATAATAAAAAAATTAGCGGAGAGGAGACCGGATAGATTCCAGGCTCTGTTCAATGGAATTTTCGAAAGGGGGAGAATACCGGGAGAATGGAAGAAGGCCAGGACGATCCTCCTCAGAAAGCCGGGGAAAAATCCGGATGAACCCTCGGCGTACCGACCAATATGTGTAATAGACGCGATAGCGAAAATGATGGAATACATCACAAGAGATAGATTGGAGAAGGAAATGGGGAGGGAATCGTTTGACAAAAACCAATACGGATTTGTGAAAGGAAGGTCAACGGTCCACGCCATGACCAAGGTAGCAGAAGACGCATGGACAGCAACCGATAAACAGAGATTCGGGGTTATGATAGCTCTGGACGTCAGGAATGCTTTTAACACCCTAAGATGGGATACGATAATAGAGCAAATGAAAATGAGAGGTTTTAGTGACTATCTGACGAGGCTAATGCAGGATTATTTTAACGAAAGGACAATATGCTACAAAAATTCGGACGAAACAATTTGGAGAGAAATGAAAATGGGGGTTCCACAGGGGTCGGTATTGGGACCGTTTATGTGGAACTTGGTGTATGACGATCTCCTGAAAAGAGAAAACCCGGAAATGACCAGCAAATATGCTTTTGCGGATGACATAATTATTACGATACAAGCATCAACGATTAATGGATTAAGGAAGAGGATTGAGAGAGTCGTAGAAGATACGAGGAAATGGATGAAGACAAAAGGACTATCCCTTGCGGAACAAAAAACGGAGATTATGCTGATGAATCAAAAAAAAATAGAGGGGGGGCTAGAAATCCGAATAGGTGGGACGAAAATAAAGCCGAGTCCGTTTTTAAAATATTTAGGAGTAACTTTTGACGAAAAGAAGAACTTTAAGAAACACATAGAGGACGCAACAAATAAGGCCATAAAGACGATGACTGTATTAAGCAGTCTAATGACAAATGGTAAAAGGACTAGCCAGGCTGTTAGAAGGCTATTCTATATGACGCTCGAAGCGATAGTTTTATATGGAGCCCCAGTATGGGCGGATGGGGCCTTAGCAAACCGCAATAAAAACACATTAAGGAAAACTCAAAAATTGGGCCTGGGAAGGGTGGTGTCGGCATATAGGACTGTACCACAGGAAACGCTGTGTGTACTAGCAGGCATAACACCCTGGCATTTAAAAATCCAGGAAAGGAAACAGCTATTCCAGATTGAAAACCAAATATTAAAAGAGGAGAACATAGACAATATAAAAACCCTATGCAGAGAGGGGAGAAACCTAGGGACCATACACGAGATTCTGGAGGGCCTAAGATTGGAATTAGAGGAGGAAGAGGGTGAGGAAAGCCTTAAAAAATCCGTAAAAATTTGGATAAGGAGGAGGATGAAGGACATAACCGACATCTTATGGCAGAGGGAGTGGGAAAGGGAGGTGGTGGGCAGGTGGACGTACCGCCTAATCCCTAATATAGTTAAATGGAGAAAAAGGAAATACGGACAATTGAGTTTTTACGTAACACAAGTACTAACCGGACATGGGGTTTTTAACACTTATAGGGAAAGAATAGGGAAATCGGAAACAGGGGAGTGCTGGTACCACCAGAATTGTCCGGATACCCCGGAGCATACTATAATAGATTGCGAGGAGTGGGAAGAAGAAAGGAGAGAGATGCTTGAAAGTATAAAAATAAGGAGAGATAGACTGACGATCGAAAAACTGATGGAAGAGAGCGTTAAAAAAGGAGAGAACTGGATAGCTTTTGAAGGATTTTGCAGAAGGGTAATGAAAAGGAAGGAGGAGGAAGAGAGAAGGAGGGAGAAGATGGCGGGAGAAACTCCCACTTTAAGAGATATCCAGGCGGACCTAGAGTCAGGAGATACGGAAAGAAGAAGGGATCTATAAATAACTATAAATATAAAATAAGTAATGAGATGTAAATAAAGGAGAACAACGTAAAGAAGGAGGAATGATAGTTGTTTCTGTTTCAGCTTCCCCGGAAAAGTCGGGTGCAGGGGAGGGGGGGGGGGAGGGGGAGATGATGAGAGGGGAGCCCAGGGAAGAAGCCAGCAAGAAGGGACCAGAAACATCGAAGCTGCGGCACCCGGAAGCCTGTGTAAAAGCTGGAAAGCAGGTCCAGGCCGAGGAGGTCGCAGCAAGTATGGAGAAGGAAACTCCGAGCGGCAGAGGACAGTGCTCCCGGTATTATCTCTCCCCCAATCTCACCCTCCTTCCTCCCAGTCGGAGGACCACCCGACGTGTCCAGAGGGGGGCTGAGGCAGAAGCCAAAATAGGAACGAAAGGAGGGAAGAAGAGAGATAGTAGTAGAGAAGAGGGAAAAGAACCCCTGGAGGGAGGTACAGGAGAGGGGGTAAAATAAGAACAGGAAGGGAAAGCTTCAAGTAAGATAGAGATAATAAGAAAATAGGAAAGAAAATCAAAGGGAGGAAAAAACCCTCAATAAGAAAATAGGGAATCAGAATAAGATGAGATAATTGCTAACTGAATACACAGGAGAAAAGAGAATCTGTAGAAGTAATAAGAAACTCTATCTTAGCTGAAGTGTTCCCGAGAAAGGATAGGAAGGATATTAGGGAATAAAGAGGAGAGGACGAACACAAGGAAGGAACTCCCAAGAAAAACAGAGACACAGGGAATAGGTACCAAGATAGAAAATAGAGGGGAAAAGATAAAAGAAGAAATAAAATAGAAAGGATGAAAATAAAAGGGGTTTAGAATAATATTAACGTCAAAAAAAAAAAAAAAAAAAGGGGGAAATAAGAAAAAGATAACTAGGAAAAGGAACTCTGTTTTTCAGGAAGACCCGCCTAGTATAAGACAAATGAGAGAATACAAATGAGAAAGGAGAGAAACGGAAAACTAATGTAGAGAAATCGCGAAGCGAAGACGGATAGAGAATGGAGAAGAGAGAAAGGGATAATGAGAGAAAATAAGAAGAAGAAATATTAATATAGTAATAAGGGTAAAACGGTGAACAGGAAGAGAAGGAGAAGGGAAGGAAAGGACGGGAGATCAGGGAAAGGGAAAAGAGGGAAGGGAGGTAAGATACAAGGGAACACAGATGCAAAGGCAAATAACGAAGGCCTAAAGGGCCTACTTATGGTAGAGATTACCAGAGATGAGGACGGGGGTGTGAGGGAGAGGCGATGAGAAACCAAAAACTGGATAGGGGAACAGAGGTTCACCCCCCAGGGTGAAACAGAACCCTCCCACACCCTCCCTCTGCGCAATAAGGACCCTACAGGGGGAAAGGACTAAGATAAGGTGTAAGGGACTCAAGAGATACGAGTCGAAAGGGAGATAATAGGAGATCTTACCAGAGGGACAAAAAGGGGGGGTGGGAGGAAGAGGGGAGGTAAGCCCACTCCTTACCTTCGCCCCTCCGCTCTATTTTCTATTTTTTAGTTATTTTCTATCTATTTTTATTTTTTATCTAAATGTCTTTTTAGTTTCTTTTTATCATTTCCTTCTATATGTTTTTTCTTTTGCTTTCTTCTTTTTCTCTTCTCTTTTTCTTCTTCCAATTTCTTCTGTTTCTTTTTTCAAATTTCTTTTTAGTTCGTTCTCATCTTTGCTTTGGTTTCTTTTTTCTTTTTTCCTTTTTCTTTTGTCTCCTTCTGGCTTAGGAAACCAAAGAAAAGTAGTTAGGATAGATAGGATAAGTTAGGATAAGGTAGGATAAGGTAGGATAAGATGTAAATATGTAAATTGATAATACGTACAGAGTAGTTAAAAACGCCGTTTATGAAGGTGGCAACCAGAAGAATGAAAACAAATAAAGGGTCAATAGTGTGCAAACAATCTGTATGAGACTTGTATGAGCGGGTGATTCAGAGGAAGGAATGAAACTAAAGCGGCGGATGAGCGCAAAAAAAAAAAAAAAAAAAAAATAGGGAAGCGTGTTGTATGAGTGTGGAAGGTAGATGAATGAATGAAATTACAATGTTGGATGAGTGCAAACAAGTTGTAAGCGATCTGTATGAGAGTGTGATGCAGAGAAAGGAATGAATGAAATTAAAGTGCTGGATGAGCGAAACAATATGTAAGCGTGTTGTATGAGTGTGGAAGGTAGATTAAGGAATGAAATTACAATGCTGGATGAGTGCAAACAATTTGTAAGCGATCTGTATGAGAGTGTGATGCAGAGAAAGGAATGAATGAAATTAAAGTGCTGGATGAGCGAAACAATAGGTAAGCGTGTTGTATGAGCGTGGAAGGTAGACGAATCAATGAAATTACAATGTTGGATGAGCGCAAACAATCTGTAAGCGTTCTGTATGAGGGTGCGATGCAGAGAAAGGAATGAAATTAAAGTGTTGGATGAGTGTGAAAAATTAGTAAGAGTGATGTATGAGGGTGGAAGGCAGATGAATGAATGAAGGAACGAAATTAAAATGGTAGATGCGTGCGAACAATTTGTGAGAGTTTGAGTGAGTGAGGAGCGCAGTGGAATGAATGGAATAAAAGTAAGAATGTAACGGTAAAGATAATAAAAACGAAGAATAACCTACTAAGAGAGCGGCAAGAGAGAAGAGTGTAAGAGAGAAAGAGATGCATGTGTTAAGAGCGGAGAAACAAACAATATGTCAATGTAAGAAGTGTATTGCGAAAGGATATGTAATTGTAATGGTAATTGTAATGATTGTACAAGAAATTGATAAATAAATAGGAAATTTTAATACAAAAAAAAAAGGATAGAGGATAGGATAGGATAGAGGATAGGATAGGATAGAGGATAGGATAGGATAGAGGATAATATAAGATACAGGATAGGATAGGATAGAGGATAGGATAGGATAGGATAGAGGATAGGATAGGATAGAGGATAGGATAGGATAGAGGATTGGATATGATAGAGGATAAGATAGGATAGAGGATAGGATAGGATAGAGAATAGGACAGAGGATAGGATAGGATAGAGAATAGGATAGGCAAGATGATATTATAGGAAAGTGGATAGGATATGATACACGATACGATATTATGGAGGATAGGGTAGGATAGAGGATAATATAGGATACAGGATAGGATAGGATAGAGGATTGGATATGATAGAGGATAAGATAGGATAGAGGATAGGATAGGATAGAGAATAGGATAGGCTAGAGGATACGATAGAGGATTGGATATTATAAAGGATAGGATAGGATTGAGGATAGGATAGAGGATAGCATAGGATAGAGGATAGGATAGGATAGAGGATAGGATAGGATACAGGATAGGATAGGATAGAGGATAGGATAGGATAGAGGATCGGATAGAGGATAGGATTGGATAGAGGACAGGATAGGATAGAGGAAAGGATAGGATAGAGGATAGGATAGGTAATTGGATAGGATAAGGTAGAGGATAATATAGGATAGAGGATAGGATAGGATAGAGGATAGGATAGGATAAAGGATAGGATAGGATTGAGGATAGGGTAGGATAGAGGATAGGATAGGATAGAGGATAGGATAGGTAATTGGATAGGATAGAGGATAGGATAGGATAGTATATAGGATTGGATAGGATAGAGGATATTATACGATAGAGGATAAGATAGGATAGGATAGAGTACAGAATAGGGTAGACGATAGGATAGGATAGAGGATAGGGTAGGATTGAGGATAGGATAGGATAGAGGATAGGATAGGATAGAGGATCGGAAAGGGGATTGGATAGGATAGAGGATAGGAGACGATAGAGGATAGGGTAGGGGATTGGATAGAATAGAAGACAGTAGACGATAGAGGATAGGATAGGTGATGGGATAGGATAGAGGATAGGATAGGATAGAGAATAGGATAGGATTGAGGATTGGATAGAGAATACGATAGGATAGAGGATAGGATACGATAGAGGATAGGATAGGATAGAGGATAGGATAGGATTGAGGATTGGATAGAGAATACGATAGGATAGAGGATAGGATACGATAGAGGATAGGATAGGATAGAGGATAGGATAGGATAGAGGATAGGATAGGATAGAGGATAGGATGAGATAAAGGATAGGATAGGGTTGAGGATAGGATCGGATAAAGAATAGGATAGGATAGAGGATAGGATAGGATAGAGGATAAGATAGGATAGAGGATAGGATAGGATAGAGGGTAGGGTAGAATTTGGATAGGATACAGGATAGGATAGGATAGAGGATAGGATAGGATAGAGAATAGGATAGGATTGAGGATATTATAGGGTAGAGGATAGGATAGGATAGAGGATACGATATGATAGAGGATAGGATAGAGGATAGGATATAATGCAGTATAGGATAGGATTGATGATAGGATAGGATAGGGGATTGGATAGGATAGTGGACAGTATAGGATAGAGGATAGGATAGGATGGAGGATACGATATTATGGGCGATGGGATAGGATAGAGGACAGGATAGGATAGCGTAGTGGATAGGATAGGATGGATGATATTATAGAGGATAGAATAGAGGATTGGATGCGATGAGGATATTATAGGATAGAGGATAGGTTAGGTTTGAGGACAGGATAGGATAGAGGATAGGGTAGAATTTGGATATTATACAGGATAGGATAGGATAGAGGATAGAATAGGATAGAGAATAGGATATTATAGAGGATATTATAGGGTAGAAGATAGGATAGGATAGAGGAAACGATATGATAGGCGAAATGATAGGATAGAGGACAGGATAGGATAGAGGATAGGATGAGATAAAGGATAGGATAGGGTTGAGGATAGGTTCGGATAGAGGATAGGATAGGATAGAGGATAGGATGAGATAAAGGATAGGATAGGGTTGAGGATAGGATTGGATAGAGGATAGGATAGGATAGAGGATAGGATAGGATAGAGGATAGGATAGGATAGAGGATAGGATAGGATAGAGGATAGGATAGAATAGTGGATAGGATAGGATAGAGGATAGGATAGGATAGAGTATAGGATAGGATAGAGGACAGGATAGGATAGAGGATAGGATAGGATAGAGGATAGGATAGGATAGAGGATAGGATAGGATAGAGGATAGGATAGGATAGAGGATAGGGTAGAATTTGGATATTATACAGGATAGGATAGGATAGAGGATAGGATAGGATAGTGGATAGGATAGGATAGAGGATAGGATAGGATAGAGGATAGGATAGGATAGAGGATAGAATAGGATAGAGGATAGGATAGGATAGAGGATAGGATAGGATAGAGGATAGGATATTATAGAGGATATTATAGGGTAGAAGATAGGATAGGATAGAGGATACGATATGATAGGCGATATGATAGGATAGACTACAGGATAGGATAGAGGATAGGATAGGATAGAGGATAGGATAGGGGATAGGATAGGATAGAGGATAGGATATAATAGAGGATAGGATAGGATAGAGGATAGAATAGGATTGAGGATAAGGTAGGATAGTGGATAGGATAGGATAGTATAGGGGATAGGATAGGATAGGATAGAGGATGGAACAGAGGATAGGATAGGGGATTGGATAGGATAGAGGATAGGATAGGATTGAGGATAGGGTAGGATAGAGGATAGGATAAGATAGAGGATAGAATAGGATTGAGGATAAGATAGGATAGAGGATAGGATAGGATAGAGAATAGGATAGGATAGAGGATAGGATGAGATAAAGGATAGGATAGGGTTGAGGATAGGATCGGATAAAGAATAGGATAGGATAGAGGATAGGATAGAGGATTGGATAGGGTAGAGGATATTATAGGATACAGGAAAGGATAGGATAGCGGATAGGATAGGTATGATGATGGGATAGGTTTGAGGATAGGATAGGATAGACGATAGGATAGGATAGAGGATAGGATAGGATAGAGGATAGGGTAGAATTTGGATATTATACAGGATAGGATAGGATAGAGGATAGGATAGGATAGAGAATAGGATATTATAGAGGATATTATAGGGTATAGGATGGGATAGGACAGAGGATACGATATGATAGGCGATATGATAGGATAGAGGACAGGATAGGATAGAGGACAGGATAGGATAGAGGACAGGATAGTATAGTGGATAGGATAGGATAGAGGATAGGATAGGATAGAGGATAGGATAGGATAGAGGATAGGATGAGATAAAGGATAGGATAGGGTTGAGGATAGGATCGGATAAAGAATAGGATAGGATAGAGGATAGGATAGGATAGAGGATAAGATAGGATAGAGGATAGGATAGGATAGAAGACAGGATAGGATAGAGGGTGGGGTAGAATTTGGATAGGATACAGGATAGGATAGGATAGAGGATAGGATAGGATAGAGAATAGAATAGGATTGAGGATATTATAGGGTAGAGGATAGGATAGGATAGAGGATACGATATGATAGAGGATAGGATAGAGGATAGGATATAATGCAGTATAGGATAGGATTGATGATAGGATAGGATAGGGGATTGGATAGGATAGTGGACAGTATAGGATAGAGGATAGGATAGGATGGAGGATACGATATTATGGGCGATGGGATAGGATAGAGGACAGGATAGGATAGCGTAGTGGATAGGATAGGATGGATGATATTATAGAGGATAGAATAGAGGATTGGATGCGATGAGGATATTATAGGATAGAGGATAGGTTAGGTTTGAGGACAGGATAGGATAGAGGATAGGGTAGAATTTGGATATTATACAGGATAGGATAGGATAGAGGATAGAATAGGATAGAGAATAGGATATTATAGAGGATATTATAGGGTAGAAGATAGGATAGGATAGAGGAAACGATATGATAGGCGAAATGATAGGATAGAGGACAGGATAGGATAGAGGATAGGATGAGATAAAGGATAGGATAGGGTTGAGGATAGGTTCGGATAGAGGATAGGATAGGATAGAGGATAGGATAGGATAGAGGATAGGATAGGATAGAGGATAGGATGAGATAAAGGATAGGATAGGGTTGAGGATAGGATTGGATAGAGGATAGGATAGGATAGAGGATAGGATAGGATAGAGGATAGGATAGGATAGAGGATAGGATAGGATAGAGGATAGGATAGAATAGTGGATAGGATAGGATAGAGGATAGGATAGGATAGAGTATAGGATAGGATAGAGGACAGGATAGGATAGAGGATAGGATAGGATAGAGGATAGGATAGGATAGAGGATAGGATAGGATAGAGGATAGGGTAGAATTTGGATATTATACAGGATAGGATAGGATAGAGGATAGGATAGGATAGAGGATAGGATAGGACAGAGGATAGGATAGGATAGATGATAGTATAGGATAGAGGATAGGATAGGATAGAGAATAGGATATTATAGAGGATATTATAGAGTAGAGGATTGGATAGGATAGGATATGATAGGCGATATGATAGGATAGATGACAGGATAGGATAGAGGATAGGATAGAATAGTGGATAGGATAGCATGGATGATAGTATAGAGGATAGAATAGAGTATTGGATGGGATGAGGATATTATAGGATAGAGGATAGGTTAAGTTTGACGACAGGATAGGATAGAGGATAGGATAGGATAGAGGATAGGATAGGATAGAGGATAGGATAGGATAGAGGATAGGATAGGATAGAGGATAGGATAGGATAGATGATAGTATAGGATAGAGGATAGGATAGGATAGAGAATAGGATATTATAGAGGATATTATAGAGTAGAGGATAGGATAGGATAGAGGATACGATATGATAGGCGATATGATAGGATAGATGACAGGATAGGATAGAGGATAGGATAGAATAGTGGATAGGATAGCATGGATGATAGTATAGAGGATAGAATAGAGTATTGGATGGGATGAGGATATTATAGGATAGAGGATAGGTTAGGTTTGACGACAGGATAGGATAGAGGATAGGATAGGATAGAGGATAGGATGGGATAGAGGATAGGATAGGATAGAGGATGGGATAGGATAGAGGATAGGATAGGATAGAGGATAGGATAGGATAGAGGATAGGATAGGATAGAGGATAGTATACGATAGAGGATAGGATATTATAGAGGATAGGATAGGATAGAGAATAGGATAGGATAGAGGATAGGATAGGATAGAGGATAGGATAGGATAGAGGATAGGATAGGATAGAGGATAGGATAGGATAGAGGATAGGATAGGATAGGATAGAGGATAGGATAGGATAGAGGATAGGATAGGATTGAGGATAGTATAGGATAGAGGAAAGGATAGGATAGAGGATCGGATAGGTGATTGGATAGGATAGAGGATAGGATAGGATAGAGGATAGTATAGGATAGAGGATAGGATAGCAAAGAGGATAGGATAGGATAGAGGATAGGATAGGATAGAGGATAGGATAGGATAGAGGATAGGATAGGATAGAGGATAGAATACGATAGAGGATAGGATATTATAGAGGATAGGATAGGATAGAGGATAGGATAGGATAGAGGATAGGATAGGATAGAGGATAGGATAGGATAGAGGATAGGATAGGATAGAGGCTAGGATAGGATAGAGGATAGGATAGGATAGAGGATAGGATAGGATAGAGGATAGGATAGGATAGAGGATAGGATAGGATAGAGGATAGGATAGGATAGAGTATAAGATAGGATAGAGGATAGGATAGGATAGAGGATAGGATAGGATAGAGGATATGATAGGATAGAGGATAGGATAGGATAGAGGATAGTATAGGATAGAGGATAGGATAGCATAGAGGATAGGATATGATAGAGGACAGGATAGGATACAGGATAGGATAGGATAGAGGATAGAGGATAGGATACGATAGAGGATAGGATAGAGGATAGGATAGGATAGAGGATAGGATAGGATAGAGGATATGATAGGATAGAGGATCGGATATGATAGAGGATAGGATAGGATAGAGGATAGAATACGATAAAGTATAGGATATTATAGAGGATAGGATAGGATAGAGGATAGGATAGGATAGAGGATAGGATAGGATAGAGGATAGGATAGGATAGAGGATAGGATAGGATAGAGGATAGGATAGGATAGAGGATATGATAGGATAGAGGATCGGATAGGATAGAGGATAGGATAGGATAGAGGATAGAATACGATAGAGGATAGGATATTATAGAGGATAGGATAGGATAGAGGATAGGATAGGATAGAGGATAGGATAGGATAGAGGATAGGATAGGATAGGATAGAGGATAGGATAGGATAGAGGATAGGATAGGATAGATGATAGGATAGGATAGAGGATAGAGGATAGGATAGAGGATAGGATAGGATAGAGGATAGGATAGGATAGAGGATATGATAGGATGGAGGATCGGATAGGGGATTGGATAGGATAGAGGATAGGATAGGATAGGGGATAGGATAGGATTGAGGATAGTATAGGATAGAGGAAAGGATAGGATAGAGGATCGGATAGGTGATTGGATAGGATAGAGGATAGGATAGGATAGAGGATAGTATAATATAGAGGATAGGATAGCATAGAGGATAGGATAGGATAGAGGATAGGATAGGGTAGAGGATATGATAGGATAGAGGATCGGATAGGATAGAGGATAGGATAGGATAGAGGATAGGATAGGATAGAGGATAGGATAGGATAGAGGATAGGATAGGATAGAGGATAGGATAGGATAGAGGATAGGATAGGATAGAGGATAGGATAGGATAGAGGATAGGATAGGATAGAGGATAGGATAGGATAGAGGATAGAATACGATAGAGGATAGGATATTATAGAGGATAGGATAGGATAGAGGATAGGATAGGATAGAGGATATGATAGGATAGAGGATAGGATAGGATAGAGGATAGGATAGGATAGAGGATAGGATAGGATAGAGGATAGGATAGGATACAGGATAGGATAGGATAGAGGATAGGATAGGATAGAGGATAGGATAGGATAGAGGATAGGATAGGATAGAGGATAGGATAGGATAGGATAGAGGATAGGATAGGATAGAGGATAGGATAGGATTGAGGATAGTATAGGATAGAGGAAAGGATAGGATAGAGGATCGGATAGGTGATTGGATAGGATAGAGGATAGGATAGGATAGAGGATAGTATAGGATAGAGGATAGGATAGCATAGAGGATAGGATAGGATAGAGGATAGGATAGGATAGAGGATAGGATAGGATAGAGGATAGGATAGGATAGAGGATAGGATAGGATAGAGGATAGGATAGGATAGAGGATAGGATAGGATAGAGGATAGGATAGGATAGAGGATAGGATAGGATAGAGGATATGATAGGATAGAGGATCGGATAGGATAGAGGATAGGATAGGATAGAGGATAGAATACGATAGAGGATAGGATATTATAGAGGATAGGATAGGATAGAGGATAGGATAGGATAGAGGATAGGATAGGATAGAGGATAGGATAGGATAGAGGATAGGATAGGATAGAGGATAGGATAGGATAGAGGATAGGATAGGATAGAGGATAGGATAGGATAGAGGATAGGATAGGATAGGATAGAGGATAGGATAGGATAGAGGATAGGATAGGATAGAGGGTAGGATAGGATAGAGGATAGGATAGGATAGAGGATAGGATAGGATAGAGGATAGGATAGGATAGAGGATAGGATAGGATAGAGGATATGATAGGATGGAGGATCGGATAGGGGATTGGATAGGATAGAGGATAGAATACGATAGAGGATAGGATATTATAGAGGATAGGATAGGATAGAGGATAGGATAGGATAGAGGATAGGATAGGATAGAGGATAGGATAGGATAGAGGATAGGATAGGATAGAGGATATGATAGGATAGAGGATCGGATAGGATAGAGGATAGGATAGGATAGAGGATAGAATACGATAGAGGATAGGATATTATAGAGGATAGGATAGGATAGAGGATAGGATAGGATAGAGGATAGGATAGGATAGAGGATAGGATAGGATAGAGGATAGGATAGGATAGAGGATAGGATAGGATAGAGGATAGGATAGGATAGAGGATAGGATAGGATAGAGGATAGGATAGGATAGAGGATAGGATAGGATAGAGGATAGGATAGGATAGAGGATCGGATAGGATAGAGGATCGGATAGGATAGAGGATAGGATAGGATAGAGGATAGAATACGATAGAGGATAGGATATTATAGAGGATAGGATAGGATAGAGGATAGGATAGGATAGAGGATAGGATAGGATAGAGGATATGATAGGATAGAGGATCGGATAGGATAGAGGATAGGATAGGATAGGATAGAGGATAGGATAGGATTGAGGATAGTATAGGATAGAGGAAAGGATAGGATAGAGGATCGGATAGGTGATTGGATAGGATAGAGGATAGGATAGGATAGAGGATAGTATAGGATAGAGGATAGGATAGCAAAGAGGATAGGATAGGATAGAGGATAGGATAGGATAGAGGATAGGATAGGATAGAGGATATGATAGGATAGAGGATCGGATAGGATAGAGGATAGGATAGGATAGAGGATAGGATAGGATAGAGGATAGGATAGGATAGAGGATAGGATAGGATAGAGGATATGATAGGATAGAGGATCGGATAGGATAGAGGATAGGATAGGATAGAGGATAGAATACGATAGAGGATAGGATATTATAGAGGATAGGATAGGATAGAGGATAGGATAGGATAGAGGATAGGATAGGATAGAGGATAGGATAGGATAGAGGATATAATAGGATAGAGGATATGATAGGATGGAGGATCGGATAGGGGATTGGATAGGATAGAGGATAGAATACGATAGAGGATAGGATAGGATAGAGGATAGGATAGGATAGAGGATAGGATAGGATAGAGGATAGGATAGGATAGAGGATAGGATAGGATAGAGGATAGGATAGGATAGAGGATATGATAGGATAGAGGATCGGATAGGATAGAGGATAGGATAGGATAGAGGATAGAATACGATAGAGGATAGGATATTATAGAGGATAGGATAGGATAGAGGATAGGATAGGATAGAGGATAGGATATAATAGAGGATAGGATAGGATAGAGGATAGGATAGGATAGAGGATAGGATAGGATAGAGGATAGGATAGGATAGAGGATAGGATAGGATAGAGGATAGGATAGGATAGAGGATAGGATAGGATAGAGGATAGGATAGGATAGAGGATAGGATAGGATAGAGGATATGATAGGATAGAGGATCGGATAGGATAGAGGATCGGATAGGATAGAGGATAGGATAGGATAGAGGATAGAATACGATAGAGGATAGGATATTATAGAGGATAGGATAGGATAGAGGATAGGATAGGATAGAGGATAGGATAGGATAGAGGATATGATAGGATAGAGGATCGGATAGGATAGAGGATAGGATAGGATAGGATAGAGGATAGGATAGGATTGAGGATAGTATAGGATAGAGGAAAGGATAGGATAGAGGATCGGATAGGTGATTGGATAGGATAGAGGATAGGATAGGATAGAGGATAGTATAGGATAGAGGATAGGATAGCAAAGAGGATAGGATAGGATAGAGGATAGGATAGGATAGAGGATAGGATAGGATAGAGGATATGATAGGATAGAGGATCGGATAGGATAGAGGATAGGATAGGATAGAGGATAGGATAGGATAGAGGATAGGATAGGATAGAGGATAGGATAGGATAGAGGATATGATAGGATAGAGGATCGGATAGGATAGAGGATAGGATAGGATAGAGGATAGAATACGATAGAGGATAGGATATTATAGAGGATAGGATAGGATAGAGGATAGGATAGGATAGAGGATAGGATAGGATAGAGGATAGGATAGGATAGAGGATATAATAGGATAGAGGATATGATAGGATGGAGGATCGGATAGGGGATTGGATAGGATAGAGGATAGAATACGATAGAGGATAGGATAGGATAGAGGATAGGATAGGATAGAGGATAGGATAGGATAGAGGATAGGATAGGATAGAGGATAGGATAGGATAGAGGATAGGATAGGATAGAGGATATGATAGGATAGAGGATCGGATAGGATAGAGGATAGGATAGGATAGAGGATAGAATACGATAGAGGATAGGATATTATAGAGGATAGGATAGGATAGAGGATAGGATAGGATAGAGGATAGGATATAATAGAGGATAGGATAGGATAGAGGATAGGATAGGATAGAGGATAGGATAGGATAGAGGATAGGATAGGATAGAGGATAGGATAGGATAGAGGATAGGATAGGATAGAGGATAGGATAGGATAGAGGATAGGATAGGATAGAGGATAGGATAGGATAGAGGATATGATAGGATAGAGGATCGGATAGGATAGAGGATCGGATAGGATAGAGGATAGGATAGGATAGAGGATAGAATACGATAGAGGATAGGATATTATAGAGGATAGGATAGGATAGAGGATAGGATAGGATAGAGGATAGGATAGGATAGAGGATATGATAGGATAGAGGATCGGATAGGATAGAGGATAGGATAGGATAGGATAGAGGATAGGATAGGATTGAGGATAGTATAGGATAGAGGAAAGGATAGGATAGAGGATCGGATAGGTGATTGGATAGGATAGAGGATAGGATAGGATAGAGGATAGGATAGGATAGAGGATAGGATAGGATAGAGGATAGGATAGGATAGAGGATAGGATAGGATAGAGGATAGAATACGATAGAGGATAGGATATTATAGAGGATAGGATAGGATAGAGGATAGGATAGGATAGAGGATAGGATAGGATAGAGGATAGGATAGGATAGAGGATAGGATAGGATAGAGGCTAGGATAGGATAGAGGATATGATAGGATAGAGGATAGGATAGGATAGAGGATAGGATAGGATAGAGGATTGGATAGGATAGGATAGAGGATAGGATAGGATAGAGGATAGGATAGGATAGAGGATAGGATAGGATAGAGGATAGGATAGGATAGAGGATAGGATAGGATAGAGGATAGGATAGGATAGAGGATAGGATAGGATAGAGGATAGGATAGGATAGAGGATAGGATAGGATAGAGGATAGGATAGGATAGAGGATATGATAGGATAGAGGATCGGATAGGATAGAGGATCGGATAGGATAGAGGATAGGATAGGATAGAGGATAGAATACGATAGAGGATAGGATAGGATAGAGGATAGGATAGGATAGAGGATAGGATAGGATAGAGGATAGGATAGGATAGAGTATAAGATAGGATAGAGGATAGGATAGGATAGAGGATAGGATAGGATAGAGGATATGATAGGATAGAGGATAGGATAGGATAGAGGATAGTATAGGATAGAGGATAGGATAGCATAGAGGATAGGATATGATAGAGGACAGGATAGGATACAGGATAGGATAGGATAGAGGATAGAGGATAGGATACGATAGAGGATAGGATAGAGGATAGGATAGGATAGAGGATAGGATAGGATAGAGGATATGATAGGATAGAGGATCGGATAGGATAGAGGATAGGATAGGATAGAGGATAGAATACGATAAAGTATAGGATATTATAGAGGATAGGATAGGATAGAGGATAGGATAGGATAGAGGATAGGATAGGATAGAGGATAGGATAGGATAGAGGATAGGATAGGATAGAGGATAGGATAGGATAGAGGATATGATAGGATAGAGGATCGGATAGGATAGAGGATAGGATAGGATAGAGGACAGAATACGATAGAGGATAGGATATTATAGAGGATAGGATAGGATAGAGGATAGGATAGGATAGAGGATAGGATAGGATAGAGGATAGGATAGGATAGAGGATAGGATAGGATAGAGGATAGGATAGGATAGAGGATATGATAGGATAGAGGATCGGATAGGATAGAGGATAGGATAGGATAGAGGATAGAATACGATAGAGGATAGGATATTATAGAGGATAGGATAGGATAGAGGATAGGATAGGATAGAGGATAGGATAGGATAGAGGATAGGATAGGATAGAGGATAGGATAGGATAGAGGATAGGATAGGATAGAGGATAGGATAGGATAGAGGATAGAGGATAGGATAGAGGATAGGATAGGATAGAGGATAGGATAGGATAGAGGATATGATAGGATGGAGGATCGGATAGGGGATTGGATAGGATAGAGGATAGGATAGGATAGGGGATAGGATAGGATTGAGGATAGTATAGGATAGAGGAAAGGATAGGATAGAGGATCGGATAGGTGATTGGATAGGATAGAGGATAGGATAGGATAGAGGATAGTATAGGATAGAGGATAGGATAGCATAGAGGATAGGATAGGATAGAGGATAGGATAGGGTAGAGGATATGATAGGATAGAGGATCGGATAGGATAGAGGATAGGATAGGATAGAGGATAGGATAGGATAGGATAGAGGATAGGATAGGATAGAGGATAGGATAGGATAGAGGATATGATAGGATAGAGGATCGGATAGGATAGAGGATAGGATAGGATAGAGGATAGAATACGATAGAGGATAGGATATTATAGAGGATAGGATAGGATAGAGGATAGGATAGGATAGAGGATATGATAGGATAGAGGATAGGATAGGATAGAGGATAGGATAGGATAGAGGATAGGATAGGATAGAGGATAGGATAGGATAGAGGATAGGATAGGATAGAGGATAGGATAGGATAGAGGATAGGATAGGATAGGATAGAGGATAGGATAGGATAGAGGATAGGATAGGATTGAGGATAGTATAGGATAGAGGAAAGGATAGGATAGAGGATCGGATAGGTGATTGGATAGGATAGAGGATAGGATAGGATAGAGGATAGTATAGGATAGAGGATAGGATAGCATAGAGGATAGGATAGGATAGAGGATAGGATAGGATAGAGGATCGGATAGGATAGAGGATAGGATAGGATAGAGGATAGAATACGATAGAGGATAGGATATTATAGAGGATAGGATAGGATAGAGGATAGGATAGGATAGAGGATAGGATAGGATAGAGGATAGGATAGGATAGAGGATAGGATAGGATAGAGGATAGGATAGGATAGAGGATAGGATAGGATAGGATAGAGGATAGGATAGGATAGAGGATAGGATAGGATAGAGGATAGGATAGGATAGAGGATAGGATAGGATAGAGGATAGGATAGGATAGAGGATAGGATAGGATAGAGGATAGGATAGGATAGAGGATAGGATAGGATAGAAGATAGGATAGGATAGAGGATAGAATACGATAGAGGATAGGATATTATAGAGGATAGGATAGGATAGAGGATAGGATAGGATAGAGGATAGGATAGGATAGAGGATAGGATAGGATAGAGGATAGGATAGGATAGAGGCTAGGATAGGATAGAGGATAGGATAGGATAGAGGATAGGATAGGATAGAGGATAGGATAGGATAGAGGATGGGATAGGATAGAGGATAGGATAGGATAGAGGATATGATAGGATAGAGGATCGGATAGGATAGAGGATAGGATAGGATAGAGGATAGAATACGATAGAGGATAGGATATTATAGAGGATAGGATAGGATAGAGGATAGGATAGGATTGAGGATAGGATAGGATAGAGGATATGATAGGATAGAGGATCGGATAGGATAGAGGATAGGATAGGATAGAGGATAGAATACGATAGAGGATAGGATATTATAGAGGATAGGATAGGATAGAGAATAGGATAGGATAGAGGATACGATAGGATAGAGGATAGGATAGGATAGAGGATAGGATAGGATAGAGGATAGGATAGGATAGAGGATAGGATAGGATAGAGGATAGGATAGGATAGAGGATAGGGTAGGATAGAGGATAGGATACGATAGAGGATAGGATCGGATAGAGGATAGGATAGGGGATTGTATAGCATAGAGGACAGGAGACGATAGAGGATAGGATAGGTTAGACGATAGGATAGGATAGAGGATAGGATAGGATAGAGGATAGGATAGGATAGAGGATAGGATAGAGGATAGGATAGAGGATAGGATAGGATAGGGGATAGGATAGGATAGAGGAAAGGATAGGATAGAGGATCGGATAGGTGATTGGATAGGATAGAGGATAGGATAGGATAGAGGATAGTATAGGATAGAGGATAGGATAGCATAGAGGATAGGATAGGATAGAGGATAGGATAGGGTAGAGGATATGATAGGATAGAGGATCGGATAGGATAGAGGATTGGATAGGATAGGATAGAGGATAGGATAGGATAGAGGATAGGATAGGATAGAGGATAGGATAGGATAGAGGATAGGATAGGATAGAGGATAGGATCGGATAGAGGATAGGATAGAGGATAGGATAGGATAGAGGATAGGATGAGTTAAAGGATAGGATATGGTTGAGGATAGGATTGGATAGAGGATAGGATAGGATAGAGGATAGGATATTATAGAGGATATTATAGGGTAGAAGATAGTATAGGATAGAGGATAGGATAGGATAGAGGATAGAATACGATAGAGGATGGGATATTATAGAGGATAGGATAGGATAGAGGATAGGATAGGATAGAGGATATGATAGGATAGAGGATCGGATAGGATAGAGGATAGGATAGGATAGAGGATAGAATACGATAGTGGATAGGATAGATGATAGGATAGGATAGAAGATAGGATAGGATAGAGGATAGGATAGGATAGAGGATAGGATAGAGGATAGGATAGTGGATTGTATAGGATAGAGGATAGGATAGGATAGAGGATAGGATACGATAGAGGATAGGATATTATAGAGGATAGGATAGGATAGAGGATAGGATAGGATAGAGGATAGGATAGGATAGAGGATAGGATAGGATAGAGGATAGGATACGATAGAGGATAGGATCGGATAGAGGATAGGATAGGGGATTGTATAGCATAGAGGACAGGAGACGATAGAGGATAGGATAGGTTAGACGATAGGATAGGATAGAGGATAGGATAGGATAGAGGATAGGATAGGATAGAGGATAGGATAGAGGATAGGATAGAGGATAGGATAGGATAGGGGATAGGATAGGATAGAGGATAGGATAGGATAGAGGATAGGATAGGATAGAGGATATGATAGGATAGAGGATCGGATAGGATAGAGGATAGGATAGGATAGAGGATAGAATACGATAGAGGATAGGATATTATAGAGGATAGGATAGGATAGAGGATAGGATAGGATAGAGGATAGGATAGGATAGAGGATAGGATAGGATAGAGGATAGGATAGGATAGAGGATAGGATAGGATAGAGGATAGGATAGGATAGAGGATAGGATAGGATAGAGGATAGGATAGGATAGAGGATAGGATAGGATAGAGGATAGGATAGGATAGAGGATAGGATATAGGATTGGATAGGATAGAGGATAGGATACGATAGTGGATAGGATAGATGATAGGATAGGATAGAAGATAGGATAGGATAGAGGATAGGATAGGATAGAGGATAGGATAGAGGATAGGATAGTGGATTGTATAGGATAGAGGATAGGATAGGATAGAGGATAGGATACGATAGAGCATAGGATATTATAGAGGATATGATAGGATAGAGGATCGGATAGGATAGAGGATAGGATAGGATAGTGAATAGGATAGCATAGAGGATAGGATAGGGGATTGGATAGGATAGAGTATAGGATACGATAGAGGATAGGATCGGATAGAGGATAGGATAGGGGATTGTATAGGATAGAGGACAGGAGACGATAGAGGATAGGATAGGTTAGACGATAGGATAGGATAGAGGATAGGATAGGATAGAGGATAGGATAGGATAGAGGATAGGATAGAGGATAGGATAGAGGATAGGATAGAGGATAGGATAGGATAGAGGATAGAATAGGATAGAGGATAGGATAGGATTGAGGATAGGATAGGATAGAGGATAGGATATTATAGAGGATAGGATAGGATAGAGGATAAGATAGGATAGAGGATAGGATAGGATAGAGGATTGGATAGGATAGGATAGAGGATAGGATAGGATAGAGGATAGGATAGGATTCAGGATAGTATAGGATAGAGGATAGGATAGGATAGAGTATAAGATAGGATAGAGGATAGGATAGGATAGAGGATAGGATAGGATAGAGGATAGGATAGGATAGAGGATAGTATAGGATAGAGGATAGGATACGATAGAGGATAGGATAGGATAGAGGATAGGATAGGGGATTGGATAGGATAGAGGATAGGATAGGATTGAGGATAGGATAGGATAGAGGAAAGGATAGGATAGAGTATAAGATAGGATAGAGGATAGGATAGGTGATTGGATAGGATAGAGGATAGGATAGGATAGAGGATAGGATAGGATTCAGGATAGTATAGGATAGAGGATAGGATAGGATAGAGTATAAGATAGGATAGAGGATAGGATAGGATAGAGGATAGGATAGGATAGAGGATATGATAGGATAGAGGATAGGATAGGATAGAGGATAGTATAGGATAGAGGATAGGATAGAATAGAGGATAGGATAGGATAGAGGATAGAGGATAGAATACGATAGTGGATAGGATAGATGATAGGATAGGATAGAAGATAGGATAGGATAGAGGATAGGATAGGATAGAGGATAGGATAGAGGATAGGATAGTGGATTGTATAGGATAGAGGATAGGATAGGATAGAGGATAGGATACGATAGAGGATAGGATATTATAGAGGATAGGATAGGATAGAGGATAGGATAGGATAGAGGATAGGATAGGATAGAGGATAGGATAGGATAGAGGATAGGATACGATAGAGGATAGGATAGGATAGAGGATAGGATAGGATAGAGGATAGGATAGGATAGAGGATAGGATAGGATAGAGGATAGAGGATAGGATAGAGGATAGGATAGGATAGAGGATAGGATAGGATAGAGGATATGATAGGATGGAGGATCGGATAGGGGATAGGATAGGATAGGGGATAGGATAGGATAGAGGATAGGATAGGATAGAGGATAGGATAGGATAGAGGATATGATAGGATAGAGGATCGGATAGGATAGAGGATAGGATAGGATAGAGGATAGAATACGATAGAGGATAGGATATTATAGAGGATAGGATAGGATAGAGGATAGGATAGGATAGAGGATAGGATAGGATAGAGGATAGGATAGGATAGAGGATAGGATAGGATAGAGGATAGGATAGGATAGAGGATAGGATAGGATAGAGGATAGGATAGGATAGAGGATAGGATAGGATAGAGGATAGGATAGGATAGAGGATAGGATAGGATAGAGGATAGGATATAGGATTGGATAGGATAGAGGATAGGATACGATAGTGGATAGGATAGATGATAGGATAGGATAGAAGATAGGATAGGATAGAGGATAGGATAGGATAGAGGATAGGATAGAGGATAGGATAGTGGATTGTATAGGATAGAGGATAGGATAGGATAGAGGATAGGATACGATAGAGCATAGGATATTATAGAGGATATGATAGGATAGAGGATCGGATAGGATAGAGGATAGGATAGGATAGTGAATAGGATAGCATAGAGGATAGGATAGGGGATTGGATAGGATAGAGTATAGGATACGATAGAGGATAGGATCGGATAGAGGATAGGATAGGGGATTGTATAGGATAGAGGACAGGAGACGATAGAGGATAGGATAGGTTAGACGATAGGATAGGATAGAGGATAGGATAGGATAGAGGATAGGATAGGATAGAGGATAGGATAGAGGATAGGATAGAGGATAGGATAGAGGATAGGATAGGATAGAGGATAGAATAGGATAGAGGATAGGATAGGATTGAGGATAGGATAGGATAGAGGATAGGATATTATAGAGGATAGGATAGGATAGAGGATAAGATAGGATAGAGGATAGGATAGGATAGAGGATTGGATAGGATAGGATAGAGGATAGGATAGGATAGAGGATAGGATAGGATTCAGGATAGTATAGGATAGAGGATAGGATAGGATAGAGTATAAGATAGGATAGAGGATAGGATAGGATAGAGGATAGGATAGGATAGAGGATAGGATAGGATAGAGGATAGTATAGGATAGAGGATAGGATACGATAGAGGATAGGATAGGATAGAGGATAGGATAGGGGATTGGATAGGATAGAGGATAGGATAGGATTGAGGATAGGATAGGATAGAGGAAAGGATAGGATAGAGTATAAGATAGGATAGAGGATAGGATAGGTGATTGGATAGGATAGAGGATAGGATAGGATAGAGGATAGGATAGGATTCAGGATAGTATAGGATAGAGGATAGGATAGGATAGAGTATAAGATAGGATAGAGGATAGGATAGGATAGAGGATAGGATAGGATAGAGGATATGATAGGATAGAGGATAGGATAGGATAGAGGATAGTATAGGATAGAGGATAGGATAGAATAGAGGATAGGATATGATAGAGGACAGGATAGGATACAGGATAGGATAGGATAGAGGATAGAGGATAGGATACGATAGAGGATAGGATAGAGGATAGGATAGGATAGAGGATAGGATAGGATAGAGGATATGATAGGATAGAGGATCGGATAGGATAGAGGATAGGATAGGATAGAGGATAGAATACGATAAAGTATAGGATATTATAGAGGATAGGATAGGATAGAGGATAGGATAGGATAGAGGATAGGATAGGATAGAGGATAGGATAGGATAGAGGATAGGATAGGATAGAGGATAGGATAGGATAGAGGATAGGATAGGATAGAGGATAGGATAGGATAGAGGATAGGATAGGATAGAGGATAGAGGATAGGATAGAGGATAGGATAGGATAGAGGATAGGATAGGATAGAGGATATGATAGGATGGAGGATCGGATAGGGGATTGGATAGGATAGAGGATAGGATAGGATAGGGGATAGGATAGGATTGAGGATAGTATAGGATAGAGGAAAGGATAGGATAGAGGATCGGATAGGTGATTGGATAGGATAGAGGATAGGATAGGATAGAGGATAGTATAGGATAGAGGATAGGATAGCATAGAGGATAGGATAGGATAGAGGATAGGATAGGGTAGAGGATATGATAGGATAGAGGATCGGATAGGATAGAGGATAGGATAGGATAGAGGATAGTATAGGATAGAGGAAAGGATAGGATAGAGGATCGGATAGGTGATTGGATAGGATAGAGGATAGGATAGGATAGAGGATAGTATAGGATAGAGGATAGGATAGCATAGAGGATAGGATAGGATAGAGGATAGGATAGGATAGAGGATAGGATAGGATAGAGGATAGGATAGGATAGAGGATAGGATAGGATAGAGGATAGGATAGGATAGAGGATAGGATAGGATAGAGGATAGGATAGGATAGAGGATAGGATAGGATAGAGGATAGGATAGGATAGAGGATAGGATAGGATAGAGGATAGGATAGGATAGAGGATAGGATAGGATAGAGGATAGGATAGGATAGAGGATAGGATAGGATAGAGGATAGGATAGGATAGAGGATAGGATAGGATAGAGGATAGGATAGGATAGGATAGAGGATAGGATAGGATAGAGGATAGGATAGGATAGAGGATAGGATAGGATAGAGGATAGGATAGGATAGAGGAAAGGATAGGATAGAGGATATGATAGGATGGAGGATCGGATAGGGGATTGGATAGGATAGAGGATAGAATACGATAGAGGATAGGATATTATAGAGGATAGGATAGGATAGAGGATAGGATAGGATAGAGGATAGGATAGGATAGAGGATAGGATAGGATAGAGGATAGGATAGGATAGAGGATATGATAGGATAGAGGATCGGATAGGATAGAGGATAGGATAGGATAGAGGATAGAATACGATAGAGGATAGGATATTATAGAGGATAGGATAGGATAGAGGATAGGATAGGATAGAGGATAGGATAGGATAGAGGATAGGATAGGATAGAGGATAGGATAGGATAGAGGATAGGATAGGATAGAGGATAGGATAGGATAGAGGATAGGATAGGATAGAGGATAGGATAGGATAGAGGATAGGATAGGATAGAGGATAGGATAGGATAGAGGATAGGATATTATAGAGGATAGGATAGGATAGAGGATAGGATAGGATAGAGGATATGATAGGATAGAGGATCGGATAGGATAGAGGATAGGATAGGATAGAGGATAGAATACGATAGAGGATAGGATATTATAGAGGATAGGATAGGATAGAGAATAGGATAGGATAGAGGATAGGATAGGATAGAGGATAGGATAGGATAGAGGATAGGATAGGATAGAGGATAGGATAGGATAGAGGATAGGATAGGATAGGATAGGATAGAGGATAGGATAGGATCGAGGATAGGATAGGATTGAGGATAGTATAGGATAGAGGAAAGGATAGGATAGAGGATCGGATAGGTGATTGGATAGGATAGAGGATAGGATAGGATAGAGGATAGTATAGGATAGAGGATAGGATAGCAAAGAGGATAGGATAGGATAGAGGATAGGATAGGATAGAGGATAGGATAGGATAGAGGATAGGATAGGATAGAGGATAGGATAGGATAGAGGATAGGATAGGATAGAGGATAGGATAGGATAGAGGATAGGATAGGATAGAGGATAGGATAGGATAGAGGATATGATAGGATAGAGGATCGGATAGGATAGAGGATAGGATAGGATAGAGGATAGAATACGATAGAGGATAGGATATTATAGAGGATAGGATAGGATAGAGAATAGGATAGGATAGAGGATAGGATAGGATAGAGGATAGGATAGGATAGAGGATAGGATAGGATAGAGGATAGGATAGGATAGAGGATAGGATAGGATAGGATAGAGGATAGGATAGGATAGAGGATAGGATAGGATTGAGGATAGTATAGGATAGAGGAAAGGATAGGATAGAGGATCGGATAGGTGATTGGATAGGATAGAGGATAGGATAGGATAGAGGATAGTATAGGATAGAGGATAGGATAGCAAAGAGGATAGGATAGGATAGAGGATAGGATAGGATAGAGGATAGGATAGGATAGAGGATAGGATAGGATAGAGGATAGGATAGGATAGAGGATAGGATAGGATAGAGGATAGGATAGGATAGAGGATAGAATACGATAGAGGATAGGATATTATAGAGGATAGGATAGGATAGAGGATAGGATAGGATAGAGGACAGGATAGGATAGAGGATAGGATAGGATAGAGGATAGGATAGGATAGAGGATATGATAGGATAGAGGATCGGATAGGATAGAGGATAGGATAGGATAGAGGATAGAATACGATAGAGGATAGGATATTATAGAGGATAGGATAGGATAGAGGATAGGATAGGATAGAGGATAGGATAGGATAGAGGATAGGATAGGATAGAGGATAGGATAGGATAGAGGATAGGATAGGATAGAGGATAGGATAGGATAGAGGATAGGATAGGATAGAGGATAGGATAGGATAGAGGATAGGATAGGATAGAGGATAGGATAGGATAGAGGATAGAATACGATAGAGGATAGGATATTATAGAGGATAGGATAGGATAGAGGATAGGATATTATAGAGGATAGGATAGGATAGAGGATAGGATAGGATAGAGGATAGGATAGGATAGAGGATATGATAGGATAGAGGATAGGATAGGATAGAGGATAGGATAGGATAGAGGATAGGATAGGATAGAGGATAGGATAGGATAGAGGATAGGATAGGATAGAGGATAGGATAGGATAGAGGATAGGATAGGATAGAGGATAGGATAGGATAGAGGATAGGATAGGATAGGATAGAGGATAGGATAGGATAGAGGATAGGATAGGATTGAGGATAGTATAGGATAGAGGAAAGGATAGGATAGAGGATCGGATAGGTGATTGGATAGGATAGAGGATAGGATAGGATAGAGGATAGTATAGGATAGAGGATAGGATAGCATAGAGGATAGGATAGGATAGAGGATAGGATAGGATAGAGGATAGGATAGGATAGAGGATAGGATAGGATAGAGGATAGGATAGGATAGAGGATAGGATAGGATAGAGGATAGGATAGGATAGAGGATAGGATAGGATAGAGGATAGGATAGGATAGAGGATAGGATAGGATAGAGGATAGGATAGGATAGAGGATAGGATAGGATAGAGGATAGGATAGGATAGAGGATAGGATAGGATAGAGGATAGGATAGGATAGAGGATAGGATAGGATAGGATAGAGGATAGGATAGGATAGAGGATAGGATAGGATAGAGGATAGGATAGGATAGAGGATAGGATAGTATAGAGGATAGGATAGGATAGAGGATATGATAGGATGGAGGATCGGGTAGGGGATTGGATAGGATAGAGGATAGAATACGATAGAGGATAGGATATTATAGAGGATAGGATAGGATAGAGGATAGGATAGGATAGAGGATAGGATAGGATAGAGGATAGGATAGGATAGAGGATAGGATAGGATAGAGGATATGATAGGATAGAGGATCGGATAGGATAGAGGATAGGATAGGATAGAGGATAGAATACGATAGAGGATAGGATATTATAGAGGATAGGATAGGATAGAGGATAGGATAGGATAGAGGATAGAATACGATAGAGGATAGGATATTATAGAGGATAGGATAGGATAGAGGATAGGATAGGATAGAGGATAGGATAGGATAGGATAGGATAGAGGATAGGATAGGATCGAGGATAGGATAGGATTGAGGATAGTATAGGATAGAGGAAAGGATAGGATAGAGGATCGGATAGGTGATTGGATAGGATAGAGGATAGGATAGGATAGAGGATAGTATAGGATAGAGGATAGGATAGCAAAGAGGATAGGATAGGATAGAGGATAGGATAGGATAGAGGATAGGATAGGATAGAGGATAGGATAGGATAGAGGATAGGATAGGATAGAGGATAGGATAGGATAGAGGATAGGATAGGATAGAGGATAGGATAGGATAGAGGATAGGATAGGATAGAGGATATGATAGGATAGAGGATCGGATAGGATAGAGGATAGGATAGGATAGAGGATAGAATACGATAGAGGATAGGATATTATAGAGGATAGGATAGGATAGAGAATAGGATAGGATAGAGGATAGGATAGGATAGAGGATAGGATAGGATAGAGGATAGGATAGGATAGAGGATAGGATAGGATAGAGGATAGGATAGGATAGGATAGAGGATAGGATAGGATAGAGGATAGGATAGGATAGAGGATAGGATAGGATAGAGGATATGATAGGATAGAGGATCGGATAGGATAGAGGATAGGATAGGATAGAGGATAGAATACGATAGAGGATAGGATATTATAGAGGATAGGATAGGATAGAGGATAGGATAGGATAGAGGATAGGATAGGATAGAGGATAGGATAGGATAGAGGATAGGATAGGATAGAGGATAGGATAGGATAGAGGATAGGATAGGATAGAGGATAGGATAGGATAGAGGATAGGATAGGATAGAGGATAGGATAGGATAGAGGATAGGATAGGATAGAGGATAGGATAGGATAGAGGATAGAATACGATAGAGGATAGGATATTATAGAGGATAGGATAGGATAGAGGATAGGATATTATAGAGGATAGGATAGGATAGAGGATAGGATAGGATAGAGGATATGATAGGATAGAGGATAGGATAGGATAGAGGATAGGATAGGATAGAGGATAGGATAGGATAGAGGATAGGATAGGATAGAGGATAGGATAGGATAGAGGATAGGATAGGATAGAGGATAGGATAGGATAGAGGATAGGATAGGATAGAGGATAGGATAGGATAGGATAGAGGATAGGATAGGATAGAGGATAGGATAGGATTGAGGATAGTATAGGATAGAGGAAAGGATAGGATAGAGGATCGGATAGGTGATTGGATAGGATAGAGGATAGGATAGGATAGAGGATAGTATAGGATAGAGGATAGGATAGCATAGAGGATAGGATAGGATAGAGGATAGGATAGGATAGAGGATAGGATAGGATAGAGGATAGGATAGGATAGAGGATAGGATAGGATAGAGGATAGGATAGGATAGAGGATAGGATAGGATAGAGGATAGGATAGGATAGAGGATAGGATAGGATAGAGGATAGGATAGGATAGAGGATAGGATAGAGGATAGGATAGGATAGAGGATAGGATAGGATAGAGGATAGGATAGGATAGAGGATAGGATAGTATAGAGGATAGGATAGGATAGAGGATATGATAGGATGGAGGATCGGGTAGGGGATTGGATAGGATAGAGGATAGAATACGATAGAGGATAGGATATTATAGAGGATAGGATAGGATAGAGGATAGGATAGGATAGAGGATAGGATAGGATAGAGGATAGGATAGGATAGAGGATAGGATAGGATAGAGGATATGATAGGATAGAGGATCGGATAGGATAGAGGATAGGATAGGATAGAGGATAGAATACGATAGAGGATAGGATATTATAGAGGATAGGATAGGATAGAGGATAGGATAGGATAGAGGATAGGATAGGATAGAGGATAGGATAGGATAGAGGATAGGATAGGATAGAGGATAGGATAGGATAGAGGATAGGATAGGATAGAGGATAGGATAGGATAGAGGATAGGATAGGATAGAGGATAGGATAGGATAGAGGATAGGATAGGATAGAGGATAGGATAGGATAGAGGATAGGATAGGATAGAGGATAGGATAGGATAGAGGATATGATAGGATAGAGGATCGGATAGGATAGAGGATAGGATAGGATAGAGGATAGAATACGATAGAGGATAGGATATTATAGAGGATAGGATAGGATAGAGAATAGGATAGGATAGAGGATAGGATAGGATAGAGGATAGGATAGGATAGAGGATAGGATAGGATAGAGGATAGGATAGGATAGAGGATAGGATAGGATAGGATAGAGGATAGGATAGGATAGAGGATAGGATAGGATTGAGGATAGTATAGGATAGAGGAATGGATAGGATAGAGGATCGGATAGGTGATTGGATAGGATAGAGGATAGGATAGGATAGAGGATAGTATAGGATAGAGGATAGGATAGCAAAGAGGATAGGATAGGATAGAGGATAGGATAGGATAGAGGATAGGATAGGATAGAGGATAGGATAGGATAGAGGATAGGATAGGATAGAGGATAGGATAGGATAGAGGATAGGATAGGATAGAGGATAGGATAGGATAGAGGATAGGATAGGATAGAGGATAGGATAGGATAGAGGATATGATAGGATAGAGGATCGGATAGGATAGAGGATAGGATAGGATAGAGGATAGAATACGATAGAGGATAGGATATTATAGAGGATAGGATAGGATAGAGAATAGGATAGGATAGAGGATAGGATAGGATAGAGGATAGGATAGGATAGAGGATAGGATAGGATAGAGGATAGGATAGGATAGAGGATAGGATAGGATAGGATAGAGGATAGGATAGGATAGAGGATAGGATAGGATTGAGGATAGTATAGGATAGAGGAAAGGATAGGATAGAGGATCGGATAGGTGATTGGATAGGATAGAGGATAGGATAGGATAGAGGATAGTATAGGATAGAGGATAGGATAGCAAAGAGGATAGGATAGGATAGAGGATAGGATAGGATAGAGGATAGGATAGGATAGAGGATAGGATAGGATAGAGGATAGGATAGGATAGAGGATAGGATAGGATAGAGGATAGGATAGGATAGAGGATAGGATAGGATAGAGGATAGGATAGGATAGGATAGAGGATAGGATAGGATAGAGGATAGGATAGGATAGAGGATAGGATAGGATAGAGGATAGGATAGTATAGAGGATAGGATAGGATAGAGGATATGATAGGATGGAGGATCGGGTAGGGGATTGGATAGGATAGAGGATAGAATACGATAGAGGATAGGATATTATAGAGGATAGGATAGGATAGAGGATAGGATAGGATAGAGGATAGGATAGGATAGAGGATAGGATAGGATAGAGGATAGGATAGGATAGAGGATATGATAGGATAGAGGATCGGATAGGATAGAGGATAGGATAGGATAGAGGATAGAATACGATAGAGGATAGGATATTATAGAGGATAGGATAGGATAGAGGATAGGATAGGATAGAGGATAGGATAGGATAGAGGATAGGATAGGATAGGATAGAGAATAGGATAGGATAGAGGATAGGATAGGATAGAGGATAGGATAGGATAGAGGATAGGATAGGATAGAGGATAGGATAGGATAGAGATAGGATAGGATAGGATAGAGGATAGGATAGGATAGAGGATAGGATAGGATTGAGGATAGTATAGGATAGAGGAATGGATAGGATAGAGGATCGGATAGGTGATTGGATAGGATAGAGGATAGGATAGGATAGAGGATAGTATAGGATAGAGGATAGGATAGCAAAGAGGATAGGATAGGATAGAGGATAGGATAGGATAGAGGATAGGATAGGATAGAGGATAGGATAGGATAGAGGATAGGATAGGATAGAGGATAGGATAGGATAGAGGATAGGATAGGATAGAGGATAGGATAGGATAGAGGATAGGATAGGATAGAGGATAGGATAGGATAGAGGATAGGATAGGATAGAGGATATGATAGGATAGAGGATCGGATAGGATAGAGGATAGGATAGGATAGAGGATAGAATACGATAGAGGATAGGATATTATAGAGGATAGGATAGGATAGAGAATAGGATAGGATAGAGGATAGGATAGGATAGAGGATAGGATAGGATAGAGGATAGGATAGGATAGAGGATAGGATAGGATAGAGGATAGGATAGGATAGGATAGAGGATAGGATAGGATAGAGGATAGGATAGGATTGAGGATAGTATAGGATAGAGGAAAGGATAGGATAGAGGATCGGATAGGTGATTGGATAGGATAGAGGATAGGATAGGATAGAGGATAGTATAGGATAGAGGATAGGATAGCAAAGAGGATAGGATAGGATAGAGGATAGGATAGGATAGAGGATAGGATAGGATAGAGGATAGGATAGGATAGAGGATAGGATAGGATAGAGGATAGGATAGGATAGAGGATAGGATAGGATAGAGGATAGGATAGGATAGAGGATAGGATAGGATAGAGGATAGAATACGATAGAGGATAGGATATTATAGAGGATAGGATAGGATAGAGGATAGGATAGGATAGAGGATAGGATAGGATAGAGGATAGGATAGGATAGAGGATATGATAGGATAGAGGATCGGATAGGATAGAGGATAGGATAGGATAGAGGATAGAATACGATAGAGGATAGGATATTATAGAGGATAGGATAGGATAGAGGATAGGATAGGATAGAGGATAGGATAGGATAGAGGATAGGATAGGATAGAGGATAGGATAGGATAGAGGATAGGATAGGATAGAGGATAGGATAGGATAGAGGATAGGATAGGATAGAGGATAGGATAGGATAGAGGATAGGATAGGATAGAGGATAGAATACGATAGAGGATAGGATATTATAGAGGATAGGATAGGATAGAGGATAGGATAGGATAGAGGATAGGATAGGATAGAGGATAGGATAGGATAGAGGATAGGATAGGATAGAGGATAGGATAGGATAGATAATAGGATAGGATAGAGGATAGTATAGGATAGAGGAAAGGATAGGATAGAGGATCGGATAGGTGATTGGATAGGATAGAGGATAGGATAGGATAGAGGATAGTATAGGATAGAGGATAGGATAGCAAAGAGGATAGGATAGGATAGAGGATAGGATAGGATAGAGGATAGGATAGGATAGAGGATAGGATAGGATAGAGGATAGGATAGGATAGAGGATAGGATAGGATAGAGGATAGGATAGGATAGAGGATAGGATAGGATAGAGGATAGGATAGGATAGAGGATAGGATAGGATAGAGGATATGATAGGATAGAGGATTGGATAGGATAGAGGATAGGATAGGATAGAGGATAGAATACGATAGAGGATAGGATATTATAGAGGATAGGATAGGATAGAGAATAGGATAGGATAGAGGATAGGATAGGATAGAGGATAGGATAGGATAGAGGATAGGATAGGATAGAGGATAGGATAGGATAGAGGATAGGATAGGATAGGATAGAGGATAGGATAGGATAGAGGATAGGATAGGATTGAGGATAGTATAGGATAGAGGAAAGGATAGGATAGAGGATCGGATAGGTGATTGGATAGGATAGAGGATAGGATAGGATAGAGGATAGTATAGGATAGAGGATAGGATAGCAAAGAGGATAGGATAGGATAGAGGATAGGATATTATAGAGGATAGGATAGGATAGAGGATAGGATAGGATAGAGGATAGGATAGGATAGAGGATAGGATAGGATAGAGGATAGGATAGGATAGAGGATATGATAGGATAGAGGATCGGATAGGATAGAGGATAGGATAGGATAGAGGATAGAATACGATAGAGGATAGGATATTATAGAGGATAGGATAGGATAGAGGATAGGATAGGATAGAGGATAGGATAGGATAGAGGATAGGATAGGATAGAGGATAGGATAGGATAGAGGATAGGATAGGATAGAGGATAGGATAGGATAGAGGATAGGATAGGATAGAGGATAGGATAGGATAGAGGATAGGATAGGATAGAGGATAGGATAGGATAGAGGATAGGATAGGATAGAGGATAGGATAGGATAGAGGATAGGATAGGATAGAGGATAGGATAGGATAGAGGATATGATAGGATAGAGGGTCGGATAGGATAGAGGATAGGATAGGATAGAGGATAGAATACGATAGAGGATAGGATATTATAGAGGATAGGATAGGATAGAGAATAGGATAGGATAGAGGATAGGATAGGATAGAGGATAGGATAGGATAGAGGATAGGATAGGATAGAGGATAGGATAGGATAGAGGATAGGATAGGATAGGATAGAGGATAGGATAGGATAGAGGATAGGATAGGATTGAGGATAGTATAGGATAGAGGAAAGGATAGGATAGAGGATCGGATAGGTGATTGGATAGGATAGAGGATAGGATAGGATAGAGGATAGTATAGGATAGAGGATAGGATAGCAAAGAGGATAGGATAGGATAGAGGATAGGATAGGATAGAGGATAGGATAGGATAGAGGATAGGATAGGATAGGATAGAGGATAGGATAGGATAGAGGATAGGATAGGATAGAGGATAGGATAGGATAGAGGATAGGATAGGATAGAGGATAGGATAGGATAGAGGATAGGATAGGATAGAGGATAGGATAGGATAGAGGATATGATAGGATGGAGGATCGGATAGGGGATTGGATAGGATAGAGGATAGAATACGATAGAGGATAGGATATTATAGAGGATAGGATAGGATAGAGGATAGGATAGGATAGAGGATAGGATAGGATAGAGGATAGGATAGGATAGAGGATAGGATAGGATAGAGGATATGATAGGATAGAGGATCGGATAGGATAGAGGATAGGATAGGATAGAGGATAGAATACGATAGAGGATAGGATATTATAGAGGATAGGATAGGATAGAGGATAGGATAGGATAGAGGATAGGATAGGATAGAGGATAGGATAGGATAGAGGATAGGATAGGATAGAGGATAGGATAGGATAGAGGATAGGATAGGATAGAGGATAGGATAGGATAGAGGATAGGATAGGATAGAGGATAGGATAGGATAGAGGATAGGATAGGATAGAGGATAGGATAGGATAGAGGATAGGATAGGATAGAGGATAGGATAGGATAGAGGATATGATAGGATAGAGGATCGGATAGGATAGAGGATAGGATAGGATAGAGGATAGAATACGATAGAGGATAGGATATTATAGAGGATAGGATAGGATAGAGAATAGGATAGGATAGAGGATAGGATAGGATAGAGGATAGGATAGGATAGAGGATAGGATAGGATAGAGGATAGGATAGGATAGAGGATAGGATAGGATAGGATAGAGGATAGGATAGGATAGAGGATAGGATAGGATTGAGGATAGTATAGGATAGAGGAAAGGATAGGATAGAGGAAAGGATAGGATAGAGGATCGGATAGGTGATTGGATAGGATAGAGGATAGGATAGGATAGAGGATAGTATAGGATAGAGGATAGGATAGCAAAGAGGATAGGATAGGATAGAGGATAGGATAGGATAGAGGATAGGATAGGATAGAGGATAGGATAGGATAGAGGATAGGATAGGATAGAGGATCGGATAGGTGATTGGATAGGATAGAGGATAGGATAGGATAGAGGATAGTATAGGATAGAGGATAGGATAGCAAAGAGGATAGGATAGGATAGAGGATAGGATAGGATAGAGGATAGGATAGGATAGAGGATAGGATAGGATAGAGGATAGGATAGGATAGAGGATAGGACAGGATAGGGGATAGGATAGGATAGAGGATAGAATACGATAGAGGATAGGATATTATAGAGGATAGGATAGGATAGAGGATAGGATAGGATAGAGGATAGGATAGGATAGAGGATAGGATAGGATAGAGGATATGATAGGATAGAGGATCGGATAGGATAGAGGATAGGATAGGATAGAGGATAGAATACGATAGAGGATAGGATATTATAGAGGATAGGATAGGATAGAGGATAGGATACGATAGAGGATAGGATAGGATAGAGGATAGGATAGGATAGAGGATAGGATAGGATAGAGGATAGGATAGGATAGAGGATAGGATAGGATAGAGGATAGGATAGGATAGAGGATAGGATAGGATAGAGGATATGATAGGATAGAGGATCGGATAGGATAGAGGATCGGATAGGATAGAGGATAGGATAGGATAGAGGATAGAATACGATAGAGGATAGGATATTATAGAGGATAGGATAGGATAGAGGATAGGATAGGATAGAGGATAGGATAGGATAGAGGATATGATAGGATAGAGGATCGGATAGGATAGAGGATAGGATAGGATAGAGGATAGAATACGATAGAGGATAGGATATTATAGAGGATAGGATAGGATAGAGAATAGGATAGGATAGAGGATAGGATAGGATAGAGGATAGGATAGGATAGAGGATAGGATAGGATAGAGGATAGGATAGGATAGAGGATAGGATAGGATAGGATAGAGGATAGGATAGGATAGAGGATAGGATAGGATTGAGGATAGTATAGGATAGAGGAAAGGATAGGATAGAGGATCGGATAGGTGATTGGATAGGATAGAGGTTAGGATAGGATAGAGGATAGTATAGGATAGAGGATAGGATAGCAAAGAGGATAGGATAGGATAGAGGATAGGATAGGATAGAGGATAGGATAGGATAGAGGATAGGATAGGATAGAGGATAGGATAGTATAGAGGATAGGATAGGATAGAGGATAGGATAGGATAGAGGATAGGATAGGATAGAGGATAGGATAGGATAGAGGATAGGATAGGATAGAGGATAGGATAGGATAGAGGATAGGATAGGATAGAGGATATGATAGGATAGAGGATAGAATACGATAGAGGATAGGATATTATAGAGGATAGGATAGGATAGAGGATAGGATAGGATAGAGGATAGGATAGGATAGAGGATAGGATAGGATAGAGGATAGGATAGGATAGAGGATAGGATAGGATAGAGGATAGGATAGGATAGAGGATAGGATAGGATAGAGGATAGGATAGGATAGAGGATAGAATACGATAGAGGATAGGATATTATAGAGGATAGGATAGGATAGAGGATAGGATAGGATAGAGGATAGGATAGGATAGAGGATAGGATAGGATAGAGGATAGGATAGGATAGAGGCTAGGATAGGATAGAGGATAGGATAGGATAGAGGATAGGATAGGATAGAGGATAGGATAGGATAGAGGATAGGATAGGATAGAGGATAGGATAGGATAGAGGATAGAATACGATAGAGGATAGGATATTATAGAGGATAGGATAGGATAGAGAATAGGATAGGATAGAGGATACGATAGGATAGAGGATAGGATAGGATAGAGGATAGGATAGGATAGAGGATAGGATAGGATAGAGGATAGGATAGGATAGAGGATAGGATAGGATAGAGGATAGGATAGGATAGAGGATAGGATAGGATAGAGGATATGATAGGATGGAGGACCGGATAGGGGATTGGATAGGATAGAGGATAGGATAGGATAGAGGATAGGATAGGATTGAGGATAGTATAGGATAGAGGAAAGGATAGGATAGAGGATCGGATAGGTGATTGGATAGGATAGAGGATAGGATAGGATAGAGGATAGTATAGGATAGAGGATAGGATAGCATAGAGGATAGGATAGGATAGAGGATAGGATAGGGTAGAGGATATGATAGGATAGAGGATCGGATAGGATAGAGGATTGGATAGGATAGGATAGAGGATAGGATAGGATAGAGGATAGGATAGGATAGAGGATAGGATAGGATAGAGGATAGGATAGGATAGAGGATAGGATAGGATAGAGGATAGGATAGGATAGAGGATAGGATAGGATAGAGGATAGGATAGGATAGAGGATAGGATAGGATAGAGGATAGGATAGGATAGAGGATAGGATAGGATAGAGGATAGGATAGGATAGAGGATATGATAGGATAGAGGATCGGATAGGATAGAGGATCGGATAGGATAGAGGATAGGATAGGATAGAGGATAGAATACGATAGAGGATGGGATATTATAGAGGATAGGATAGGATAGAGGATAGGATAGGATAGAGGATAGGATAGGATAGAGGATATGATAGGATAGAGGATCGGATAGGATAGAGGATAGGATAGGATAGAGGATAGAATACGATAGAGGATAGGATATTATAGAGGATAGGATAGGATAGAGAATAGGATAGGATAGAGGATACGATAGGATAGAGGATAGAATACGATAGAGGATAGGATATTATAGAGGATAGGATAGGATAGAGGATAGGATAGGATAGAGGATAGGATAGGATAGAGGATAGGATACGATAGAGGATAGGATAGGATAGAGGATAGGATATAGGATTGGATAGGATAGAGGATAGGATACGATAGTGGATAGGATAGATGATAGGATAGTATAGAAGATAGGATAGGATAGAGGATAGGATAGGATAGAGGATAGGATAGAGGATAGGATAGTGGATTGTATAGGATAGAGGATAGGATAGGATAGAGGATAGGATACGATAGAGGATAGGATATTATAGAGGATAGGATAGGATAGAGGATAGGATAGGATAGAGGATAGGATAGGATAGAGGATAGGATAGGATAGAGGATAGGATAGGATAGAGGATAGGATAGGATAGTGGATAGGATAGGATAGAGGATATGATAGGATAGAGGATCGGATAGGATAGAGGATCGGATAGGATAGAGGATAGGATAGGATAGAGGATAGAATACGATAGAGGATAGGATATTATAGAGGATAGGATAGGATAGAGGATAGGATAGGATAGAGGATAGGATAGGATAGAGGATATGATAGGATAGAGGATCGGATAGGATAGAGGATAGGATAGGATAGAGGATAGAATACGATAGAGGATAGGATATTATAGAGGATAGGATAGGATAGAGAATAGGATAGGATAGAGGATAGGATAGGATAGAGGATAGGATAGGATAGAGGATAGGATTGAGGATAGTATAGGATAGAGGAAAGGATAGGATAGAGGACCGGATAGGTGATTGGATAGGATAGAGGATAGGATAGGATAGGATAGAGGATAGGATAGGATAGGATAGAGGATAGGATAGCAAAGAGGATAGGATAGGATAGAGGATAGGATAGGATAGAGGATAGGATAGGATAGAGGATAGGATAGGATAGAGGATACGATAGGATAGAGGATAGGATAGGATAGAGGATAGGATAGGATAGAGGATAGGATAGGATAGAGGATAGGATAGGATAGAGGATAGGATAGGATAGAGGATAGGATAGGATAGAGGTTAGGATAGGATAGAGGATATGATAGGATAGAGGATATGATAGGATAGAGGATAGAATACGATAGAGGATAGGATAGGATAGAGGATAGGATAGGATAGAGGATAGGATAGGATAGAGGATAGGATAGGATAGAGGATAGGATAGGATAGAGGATAGGATAGGATAGAGGATAGGATAGGATAGAGGATAGGATAGGATAGAGGATAGGATAGGATAGAGGATAGGATAGGATAGAGGATAGAATACGATAGAGGATAGGATATTATAGAGGATAGGATAGGATAGAGGATAGGATAGGATAGAGGATAGGATAGGATAGAGGATAGGATAGGATAGAGGATAGGATAGGATAGAGGCTAGGATAGGATAGAGGATAGGATAGGATAGAGGATAGGATAGGATAGAGGATAGGATAGGATAGAGGATAGGATAGGATAGAGGATAGGATAGGATAGAGGATATGATAGGATAGAGGATCGGATAGGATAGAGGATAGGATAGGATAGAGGATAGAATACGATAGAGGATAGGATATTATAGAGGATAGGATAGGATAGAGGATAGGATAGGATAGAGGATAGGATAGGATAGAGGATATGATAGGATAGAGGATCGGATAGGATAGAGGATAGGATAGGATAGAGGATAGAATACGATAGAGGATAGGATATTATAGAGGATAGGATAGGATAGAGAATAGGATAGGATAGAGGATACGACAGGATAGAGGATAGGATAGGATAGAGGATAGGATAGGATAGGATAGAGGATAGGATAGGATAGAGGATAGGATAGGATAGAGGATAGGATAGGATAGAGGATAGGATAGGATAGAGGATAGGATAGGATAGAGGATAGGATAGGATAGAGGATATGATAGGATAGAGGATCGGATAGGATAGAGGATAGGATAGGATAGAGGATAGAATACGATAGAGGATAGGATAGGATAGAGGATAGGATAGGATAGAGGATAGGATAGGATAGAGGATAGGATAGGATAGAGGATAGGATAGGATAGAGGATAGGATAGGATAGAGGATAGGATAGGATAGAGGATATGATAGGATAGAGGATCGGATAGGATAGAGGATCGGATAGGATAGAGGATAGGATAGGATAGAGGATAGAATACGATAGAGGATGGGATATTATAGAGGATAGGATAGGATAGAGGATAGGATAGGATAGAGGATAGGATAGGATAGAGGATATGATAGGATAGAGGATCGGATAGGATAGAGGATAGGATAGGATAGAGGATAGAATACGATAGAGGATAGGATATTATAGAGGATAGGATAGGATAGAGAATAGGATAGGATAGAGGATACGATAGGATAGAGGATAGAATACGATAGAGGATAGGATATTATAGAGGATAGGATAGGATAGAGGATAGGATAGGATAGAGGATAGGATAGGATAGAGGATAGGATACGATAGAGGATAGGATAGGATAGAGGATAGGATATAGGATTGGATAGGATAGAGGATAGGATACGATAGTGGATAGGATAGATGATAGGATAGGATAGAAGATAGGATAGGATAGAGGATAGGATAGGATAGAGGATAGGATAGAGGATAGGATAGTGGATTGTATAGGATAGAGGATAGGATAGGATAGAGGATAGGATACGATAGAGGATAGGATATTATAGAGGATAGGATAGGATAGAGGATAGGATAGGATAGAGGATAGGATAGGATAGAGGATAGGATAGGATAGAGGATAGGATACGATAGAGGATAGGATCGGATAGAGGATAGGATAGAGGATAGGATAGGATAGAGGATAGGATAGGATAGAGGATAGGATAGGATAGAGGATATGATAGGATAGAGGATCGGATAGGATAGAGGATAGGATAGGATAGAGGATAGAATACGATAGAGGATAGGATATTATAGAGGATAGGATAGGATAGAGGATAGGATAGGATAGAGGATAGGATAGGATAGAGGATAGGATAGGATAGAGGATAGGATAGGATAGAGGATAGGATAGGATAGAGGATAGGATAGGATAGGATAGAGGATAGGATAGGATACAGGATAGGATAGGATAGAGGATAGGATAGGATAGAGGATAGGATAGGATAGAGGATAGGATAGGATAGAGGATAGGATAGGATAGAGGATATGATAGGATGGAGGATCGGATAGGGGATTGGATAGGATAGAGGATAGAATACGATAGAGGATAGGATATTATAGAGGATAGGATAGGATAGAGGATAGGATAGGATAGAGGATAGGATAGGATAGAGGATAGGATAGGATAGAGGATATGATAGGATAGAGGATCGGATAGGATAGAGGATAGGATAGGATAGAGGATAGAATACGATAGAGGATAGGATATTATAGAGGATAGGATAGGATAGAGGATAGGATAGGATAGAGGATAGGATAGGATAGAGGATAGGATAGGATAGAGGATAGGATAGGATAGAGGATAGGATAGGATAGAGGATAGGATAGGATAGAGGATAGGATAGGATAGAGGATAGGATAGGATAGAGGATAGGATAGGATAGAGGATAGGATAGGATAGAGGATAGGATAGGATAGAGGATAGGATAGGATAGAGGATAGGATAGGATAGAGGATAAGATAGGATAGAGGATAGGATAGGATAGAGGATATGATAGGATAGAGGATCGGATAGGATAGAGGATCGGATAGGATAGAGGATAGGATAGGATAGAGGATAGAATACGATAGAGGATAGGATATTATAGAGGATAGGATAGGATAGAGGATAGGATAGGATAGAGGATAGGATAGGATAGAGGATATGATAGGATAGAGGATCGGATAGGATAGAGGATAGGATAGGATAGAGGATAGAATACGATAGAGGATAGGATATTATAGAGGATAGGATAGGATAGAGAATAGGATAGGATAGAGGATAGGATAGGATAGAGGATAGGATAGGATAGAGGATAGGATAGGATAGAGGATAGGATAGGATAGAGGATAGGATAGGATAGGATAGAGGATAGGATAGGATAGAGGATAGGATAGGATTGAGGATAGTATAGGATAGAGGAAAGGATAGGATAGAGGATCGGATAGGTGATTGGATAGGATAGAGGATAGGATAGGATAGAGGATAGTATAGGATAGAGGATAGGATAGCAAAGAGGATAGTATAGGATAGAGGAAAGGATAGGATAGAGGACCGGATAGGTGATTGGATAGGATAGAGGATAGGATAGGATAGGATAGAGGATAGGATAGGATAGGATAGAGGATAGGATAGCAAAGAGGATAGGATAGGATAGAGGATAGGATAGGATAGAGGATAGGATAGGATAGAGGATAGGATAGGATAGAGGATACGATAGGATAGAGGATAGGATAGGATAGAGGATAGGATAGGATAGAGGATAGGATAGGATAGAGGATAGGATAGGATAGAGGATAGGATAGGATAGAGGATAGGATAGGATAGAGGTTAGGATAGGATAGAGGATATGATAGGATAGAGGATATGATAGGATAGAGGATAGAATACGATAGAGGATAGGATAGGATAGAGGATAGGATAGGATAGAGGATAGGATAGGATAGAGGATAGGATAGGATAGAGGATAGGATAGGATAGAGGATAGGATAGGATAGAGGATAGGATAGGATAGAGGATAGGATAGGATAGAGGATAGGATAGGATAGAGGATAGGATAGGATAGAGGATAGAATACGATAGAGGATAGGATATTATAGAGGATAGGATAGGATAGAGGATAGGATAGGATAGAGGATAGGATAGGATAGAGGATAGGATAGGATAGAGGATAGGATAGGATAGAGGCTAGGATAGGATAGAGGATAGGATAGGATAGAGGATAGGATAGGATAGAGGATAGGATAGGATAGAGGATAGGATAGGATAGAGGATAGGATAGGATAGAGGATATGATAGGATAGAGGATCGGATAGGATAGAGGATAGGATAGGATAGAGGATAGAATACGATAGAGGATAGGATATTATAGAGGATAGGATAGGATAGAGGATAGGATAGGATAGAGGATAGGATAGGATAGAGGATATGATAGGATAGAGGATCGGATAGGATAGAGGATAGGATAGGATAGAGGATAGAATACGATAGAGGATAGGATATTATAGAGGATAGGATAGGATAGAGAATAGGATAGGATAGAGGATACGACAGGATAGAGGATAGGATAGGATAGAGGATAGGATAGGATAGGATAGAGGATAGGATAGGATAGAGGATAGGATAGGATAGAGGATAGGATAGGATAGAGGATAGGATAGGATAGAGGATAGGATAGGATAGAGGATAGGATAGGATAGAGGATATGATAGGATAGAGGATCGGATAGGATAGAGGATAGGATAGGATAGAGGATAGAATACGATAGAGGATAGGATAGGATAGAGGATAGGATAGGATAGAGGATAGGATAGGATAGAGGATAGGATAGGATAGAGGATAGGATAGGATAGAGGATAGGATAGGATAGAGGATAGGATAGGATAGAGGATATGATAGGATAGAGGATCGGATAGGATAGAGGATCGGATAGGATAGAGGATAGGATAGGATAGAGGATAGAATACGATAGAGGATGGGATATTATAGAGGATAGGATAGGATAGAGGATAGGATAGGATAGAGGATAGGATAGGATAGAGGATATGATAGGATAGAGGATCGGATAGGATAGAGGATAGGATAGGATAGAGGATAGAATACGATAGAGGATAGGATATTATAGAGGATAGGATAGGATAGAGAATAGGATAGGATAGAGGATACGATAGGATAGAGGATAGAATACGATAGAGGATAGGATATTATAGAGGATAGGATAGGATAGAGGATAGGATAGGATAGAGGATAGGATAGGATAGAGGATAGGATACGATAGAGGATAGGATAGGATAGAGGATAGGATATAGGATTGGATAGGATAGAGGATAGGATACGATAGTGGATAGGATAGATGATAGGATAGGATAGAAGATAGGATAGGATAGAGGATAGGATAGGATAGAGGATAGGATAGAGGATAGGATAGTGGGTTGTATAGGATAGAGGATAGGATAGGATAGAGGATAGGATACGATAGAGGATAGGATATTATAGAGGATAGGATAGGATAGAGGATAGGATAGGATAGAGGATAGGATAGGATAGAGGATAGGATAGGATAGAGGATAGGATACGATAGAGGATAGGATCGGATAGAGGATAGGATAGAGGATAGGATAGGATAGAGGATAGGATAGGATAGAGGATAGGATAGGATAGAGGATATGATAGGATAGAGGATCGGATAGGATAGAGGATAGGATAGGATAGAGGATAGAATACGATAGAGGATAGGATATTATAGAGGATAGGATAGGATAGAGGATAGGATAGGATAGAGGATAGGATAGGATAGAGGATAGGATAGGATAGAGGATAGGATAGGATAGAGGATAGGATAGGATAGAGGATAGGATAGGATAGGATAGAGGATAGGATAGGATACAGGATAGGATAGGATAGAGGATAGGATAGGATAGAGGATAGGATAGGATAGAGGATAGGATAGGATAGAGGATAGGATAGGATAGAGGATATGATAGGATGGAGGATCGGATAGGGGATTGGATAGGATAGAGGATAGAATACGATAGAGGATAGGATATTATAGAGGATAGGATAGGATAGAGGATAGGATAGGATAGAGGATAGGATAGGATAGAGGATAGGATAGGATAGAGGATATGATAGGATAGAGGATCGGATAGGATAGAGGATAGGATAGGATAGAGGATAGAATACGATAGAGGATAGGATATTATAGAGGATAGGATAGGATAGAGGATAGGATAGGATAGAGGATAGGATAGGATAGAGGATAGGATAGGATAGAGGATAGGATAGGATAGAGGATAGGATAGGATAGAGGATAGGATAGGATAGAGGATAGGATAGGATAGAGGATAGGATAGGATAGAGGATAGGATAGGATAGAGGATAGGATAGGATAGAGGATAGGATAGGATAGAGGATAGGATAGGATAGAGGATAAGATAGGATAGAGGATAGGATAGGATAGAGGATATGATAGGATAGAGGATCGGATAGGATAGAGGATCGGATAGGATAGAGGATAGGATAGGATAGAGGATAGAATACGATAGAGGATAGGATATTATAGAGGATAGGATAGGATAGAGGATAGGATAGGATAGAGGATAGGATAGGATAGAGGATATGATAGGATAGAGGATCGGATAGGATAGAGGATAGGATAGGATAGAGGATAGAATACGATAGAGGATAGGATATTATAGAGGATAGGATAGGATAGAGAATAGGATAGGATAGAGGATAGGATAGGATAGAGGATAGGATAGGATAGAGGATAGGATAGGATAGAGGATAGGATAGGATAGAGGATAGGATAGGATAGGATAGAGGATAGGATAGGATAGAGGATAGGATAGGATTGAGGATAGTATAGGATAGAGGAAAGGATAGGATAGAGGATCGGATAGGTGATTGGATAGGATAGAGGATAGGATAGGATAGAGGATAGTATAGGATAGAGGATAGGATAGCAAAGAGGATAGGATAGGATAGAGGATAGGATAGGATAGAGGATAGGATAGGATAGAGGATAGGATAGGATAGAGGATAGGATAGTATAGAGGATAGGATAGGATAGAGGATAGGATAGGATAGAGGATAGGATAGGATAGAGGATAGGATAGGATAGAGGATAGGATAGGATAGAGGATAGGATAGGATAGAGGATAGGATAGGATAGAGGATATGATAGGATAGAGGATAGAATACGATAGAGGATAGGATATTATAGAGGATAGGATAGGATAGAGGATAGGATAGGATAGAGGATAGGATAGGATAGAGGATAGGATAGGATAGAGGATAGAATACGATAGAGGATAGGATATTATAGAGGATAGGATAGGATAGAGCATAGGATAGGATAGAGGATAGGATAGGATAGAGGATAGGATAGGATAGAGGATAGGATAGGATAGAGGCTAGGATAGGATAGAGGATAGGATAGGATACAGGATAGGATAGGATAGAGGATAGGATAGGATAGAGGATAGGATAGGATAGAGGATAGGATAGGATAGAGGATATGATAGGATAGAGGATCGGATAGGATAGAGGATAGGATAGGATAGAGGATAGAATACGATAGAGGATAGGATATTATAGAGGATAGGATAGGATAGAGGATAGGATAGGATAGAGGATAGGATAGGATAGAGGATATGATAGGATAGAGGATCGGATAGGATAGAGGATAGGATAGGATAGAGGATAGAATACGATAGAGGATAGGATATTATAGAGGATAGGATAGGATAGAGAATAGGATAGGATAGAGGATACGATAGGATAGAGGATAGGATAGGATAGAGGATAGGATAGGATAGAGGATAGGATAGGATAGAGGATAGGATAGGATAGAGGATAGGATAGTTATAGAGGATAGGATAGGATAGAGGATAGGGTAGGATAGAGGATATGATAGGATAGAGGATAGGATAGGATAGAGGATAGGATAGGATAGAGGATAGGATAGGATAGAGGATATGATAGGATAGAGGATAGGATAGGATAGAGGATAGGATAGGATAGAGGATAGGATAGGATAGAGGATAGGATAGGATAGAGGATAGGATAGGATAGGATAAAGGATAGGATAGGATAGAGGATAGGATAGGATTGAGGATAGTATAGGATAGAGGAAAGGATAGGATAGAGGATAGGATAGGATAGAGGATAGGATAGGATAGAGGATATGATAGGATAGGGGATCGGATAGGATAGAGGATAGGATAGGATAGAGGATAGAATACGATAGAGGATAGGATATTATAGAGGATAGGATAGGATAGAGGATAGGATAGGATAGAGGATAGTATAGGATAGAGGATAGGATAGCATAGAGGATAGGATATATAGAGGATAGGATAGGATACAGGATAGGATAGGATAGAGGATAGAGGATAGGATACGATAGAGGATAGGATAGAGGATAGGATAGGATAGAGGATAGGATAGGATAGAGGATATGATAGGATAGAGGATCGGATAGGATAGGGGATAGGATAGGATAGAGGATAGAATACGATAGAGGATAGGATATTATAGAGGATAGGATAGGATAGAGGATAGGATAGGATAGAGGATAGGATAGGATAGAGGATAGGATAGGATAGAGGATAGGATAGGATAGAGGATAGGATAGGATAGAGGATAGGATAGGATAGAGGATAGGATAGGATAAAGGATAGGATAGGATAGAGGATAGGATAGGATAGAGGATAGGATAGGATAGAGGATAGGATAGGATAGAGGATAGGATAGGATAGAGGATAGGATAAGATAGAGGATAGGATAGGATAGAGGATAGGATAGGATAGAGGATAGGATAGGATAGAGGATAGGATAGAGGATATGATAGGATAGAGGATCGGATAGGATAGGGGATAGGATAGGATAGAGGATAGAATACGATAGAGGATAGGATATTATAGAGGATAGGATAGGATAGAGGATAGGATAGGATAGAGGATAGGATAGGATAGAGGATAGGATAGGATAGAGGATAGGATAGGATAGAGGATAGGATAGGATAGAGGATAGGATAGGATAGAGGATAGGATAGGATAGAGGATAGGATAGGATAGAGGATAGGATAGGATAGGATAGAGTATAGGATAGGATAGAGGATACGATATTATAGAGGATAGGATAGGATAGAGGAAACGATAGGGTATTGGATAGGATAGAGCATAGGATAAAGAATAGGATAGGATAGAGGATAGGATAGGGGATTGGATAGCATACGGGATTGGATAGGATAGAGGATAGGATACGATAGAGGATAGGATAGGATGGAGGATAGGATAGGGGATTGGATAGGATAGAGGAAAGGATAGGATAGAGGATAGGATAGGATAGAGGATAGGATATAGGATTGGATAGGTTAGAGGATAGGATACGATAGTGGATAGGATAGATGATAGGATAGGATAGAGGATAGGATAGGATAGAGGATAGGATAGGGGATTGGATAGGATAGAGGATAGGATAGGATAGAGGATAGTATAGGATAGAGGATATTATAGGATAGAGGATAGGATAGGATAGGATAGAGTATAGGATAGGATAGAGGATACGATATTATAGAGGATAGGATAGGATAGAGGAAACGATACGGTATTGGATAGGATAGAGCATAGGATAAAGAAGAGGATAGGATAGAGGATAGGATAGGATAGAGGATAGGATAGAGGATAGGATAGTGGATTGTATAGGATAGAGGATAGGATAGGATAGAGGATAGGATACGATAGAGGATAGGATATTATAGAGGATAGGATAGGATAGAGGATAGGATAGGATAGAGGATAGGATAGGATAGAGGATAGGATAGGATAGAGGATAGGATAGGATAGAGGATAGGATAGGATAGAGGATAGTATAGGATAGTGAATAGGATAGCATAGAGGATAGGATAGGGGATTGGATAGGATAGAGTATAGGATACGATAGAGGATAGGATCGGATAGAGGATAGGATAGGGGATTGTATAGGATAGAGGACAGGAGACGATAGAGGATAGGATAGGTTAGACGATAGGATAGGATAGAGGATAGGATAGGATAGAGGATAGGATAGGATAGAGGATAGGATAGAGGATAGGATAGAGGATAGGATAGAGGATAGGATAGGATAGAGGATAGGATAGGATAGAGGATAGGATAGGATAGAGGATAGGATAGGATAGAGGATAGGATAGGATAGAGTATAGGATAGGATAGAGGATAGGATAGGATAGAGGATAGGATATAGGATTGGATAGGATAGAGGATACGATACGATAGTGGATAGGATAGATGATAGGATAGGATAGAAGATAGGATAGGATAGTGGATTGTATAGGATAGAGGATAGGATAGGATAGAGGATAGGATACGATAGAGGATAGGATATTATAGAGGATAGGATAGGATAGAGGATAGGATAGGATAGAGGATAGGATAGGATAGAGGATAGGATAGGATAGAGGATAGGATAGGATAGAGGATAGTATAGGATAGTGAATAAGATAGCATAGAGGATAGGATAGAGGATTGGATAGGATAGAGGATAGGATAGGATAGAGGATAGGATAGGATTGAGGATAGTATAGGATAGAGGAAAGGATAGGATAGAGGATCGGATAGGTGATTGGATAGGATAGAGGATAGGATAGGATAGAGGATAGGATAGGATTCAGGATAGTATAGGATAGAGGATAGGATAGGATAGAGTATAAGATAGGATAGAGGATAGGATAGGATAGAGGATAGGATAGGATAGAGGATATGATAGGATAGAGGATAGGATAGGATAGAGGATAGTATAGGATAGAGGATAGGATAGCATAGAGGATAGGATATATAGAGGATAGGATAGGATACAGGATAGGATAGGATAGAGGATAGAGGATAGGATACGATAGAGGATAGGATAGAGGATAGGATAGGATAGAGGATAGGATAGGATAGAGGATATGATAGGATAGAGGATCGGATAGGATAGGGGATAGGATAGGATAGAGGATAGAATACGATAGAGGATAGGATATTATAGAGGATAGGATAGGATAGAGGATAGGATAGGATAGAGGATAGGATAGGATAGAGGATAGGATAGGATAGAGGATAGGATAGGATAGAGGATAGGATAGGATAGAGGATAGGATAGGATAGAGGATAGGATAGGATAAAGGATAGGATAGGATAGAGGATAGGATAGGATAGAGGATAGGATAGGATAGAGGATAGGATAGGATAGAGGATAGGATAGGATAGAGGATAGGATAAGATAGAGGATAGGATAGGATAGAGGATAGGATAGGATAGAGGATAGGATAGGATAGAGGATAGGATAGAGGATAGGATATTATAGAGGATAGGATAGAGGATAGGATAGGATAGAGGATAGGATAGGATAGAGGATAGGATAGGATAGAGGATCGGATAGGATAGAGGATAGGATAGGATAGGATAGAGGATAGGATAGGATAGAGGATAGGATAGGATAGAGGATAGGATAGGATAGAGGATAGGATAGAGGATAGGATAGAGGATAGGATAGGATAGGATAGAGGATAGGATAGGATAGAGGATAGGATAGGATAGAGGATAGAATACGATAGAGGATAGGATATTATAGAGGATAGGATAGGATAGAGGATAGGATAGGATAGAGGATAGGATAGGATAGAGGATAGGATAGGATAGAGGATAGGATAGGATAGAGGATATGATAGGATAGAGGATCGGATAGGATAGAGGATAGGATAGGATAGAGGATAGAATACGATAGAGGATAGGATATTATAGAGGATAGGATAGGATAGAGGATAGGATAGGATAGAGGATAGGATAGGATAGAGGATAGGATAGGATAGAGGATAGGATAGGATAGAGGATAGGATAGGATAGAGGATAGGATAGGATAGAGGATAGGATAGGATAGAGGATAGGTTAGGATAGAGGATAGGATAGGATAGAGGATAGGATAGGATAGAGGATAGGATAGGATAGAGGATAGGATAGGATAGAGGATAGGATAGGATAGAGGATAGGATAGGATAGAGGATAGGATAGGATAGAGGATAGGATAGGATAGAGGATAGGATAGGATAGAGGATAGGATATAGGATTGGATAGGATAGAGGATACGATACGATAGTGGATAGGATAGATGATAGGATAGGATAGAAGATAGGATAGGATAGAGGATAGGATAGGATAGAGGATAGGATAGAGGATAGGATAGAGGATTCGATAGTGGATTGTATAGGATAGAGGATAGGATAGGATAGAGGATAGAATACGATAGAGGATAGGACATTATAGATGATAGGATAGGACAGAGGATAGGATACGATAGAGGATAGGATAGGATAGAGGATAGGATAGGATAGAGGATAGGATAGGATAGAGGATAGGATAGGATAGAGGATAAGATAGGATAGAGGATAGGATAGGATAGAGGATAGGATAGGATAGAGGATAGGATAGGATAGAGGATAGGATAGGATAGAGGATAGGATAGGATAGAGGATAGGATAGGATAGAGGATAGGATATAGGATTGGATAGGATAGAGGATACGATACGATAGTGGATAGGATAGATGATAGGATAGGATAGAAGATAGGATAGGATAGAGGATAGGATAGGATAGAGGATAGGATAGAGGATAGGATAGTGGATTGTATAGGATAGAGGATAGGATAGGATAGAGGATAGGATACGATAGAGGATAGGATATTATAGAGGATAGGATAGGATAGAGGATAGGATAGGATAGAGGATAGGATAGGATAGAGGATAGGATAGGATAGAGGATAGGATAGGATAGAGGATAGGATATAGGATTGGATAGGATAGAGGATACGATACGATAGTGGATAGGATAGATGATAGGATAGGATAGAAGATAGGATAGGATAGAGGATAGGATAGGATAGAGGATAGGATAGAGGATAGGATAGAGGATTCGATAGTGGATTGTATAGGATAGAGGATAGGATAGGATAGAGGATAGAATACGATAGAGGATAGGACATTATAGATGATAGGATAGGACAGAGGATAGGATACGATAGAGGATAGGATAGGATAGAGGATAGGATAGGATAGAGGATAGGATAGGATAGAGGATAGGATAGGATAGAGGATAAGATAGGATAGAGGATAGGATAGGATAGAGGATAGGATAGGATAGAGGATAGGATAGGATAGAGGATAGGATAGGATAGAGGATAGGATAGGATAGAGGATAGGATATAGGATTGGATAGGATAGAGGATACGATACGATAGTGGATAGGATAGATGATAGGATAGGATAGAAGATAGGATAGGATAGAGGATAGGATAGGATAGAGGATAGGATAGAGGATAGGATAGTGGATTGTATAGGATAGAGGATAGGATAGGATAGAGGATAGGATACGATAGAGGATAGGATATTATAGAGGATAGGATAGGATAGAGGATAGGATAGGATAGAGGATAGGATAGGATAGAGGATAGGATAGGATAGAGGATAGGATAGGATAGAGGATAGTATAGGATAGTGAATAGGATAGCATAGAGGATAGGATAGGGGATTGGATAGGGTAGAGTATAGGATACGATAGAGGATAGGATCGGATAGAGGATAGGATAGGGGATTGTATAGGATAGAGGACAGGAGACGATAGAGGATAGGATAGGTTAGACGATAGGATAGGATAGAGGATAGGATAGGATAGAGGATAGGATAGGATAGAGGATAGGATAGAGGATAGGATAGAGGATAGGATAGAGGATAGGATAGGATAGAGGATAGGATAGGATAGAGGATAGGATAGGATAGAGGATAGGATAGGATAGAGGATAGGATAGGATAGAGGATAGGATAGGATAGAGGATAGGATAGGATAGAGGATAGGATAGGATAGAGGATAGGATAGGATAGAGGATAGGATAGGATAAAGGATAGGATAGGATAGAGGATAGGATAGGATAGAGGATAGGATAGGATAGAGGATAGAATACGATAGAGGATAGGATATTATAGAGGATAGGATAGGATAGAGGATAGGATAGGATAGAGGATAGGATAGGATAGAGGATAGGATAGGATAGAGGATAGGATAGGATAGAGGATAGGATAGGATAGAGGATAGGATAGGATAGAGGATAGGATAGGATAGAGGATAGGTTAGGATAGAGGATAGGATAGGATAGAGGATAGGATAGGATAGAGGATAGGATAGGATAGAGGATAGGATAGGATAGAGGATAGGATAGGATAGAGGATAGGATAGGATAGAGGATAGGATAGGATAGAGGATAGGATAGGATAGAGGATAGGATAGGATAGAGGATAGGATATAGGATTGGATAGGATAGAGGATACGATACGATAGTGGATAGGATAGATGATAGGATAGGATAGAAGATAGGATAGGATAGAGGATAGGATAGGATAGAGGATAGGATAGAGGATAGGATAGAGGATTCGATAGTGGATTGTATAGGATAGAGGATAGGATAGGATAGAGGATAGAATACGATAGAGGATAGGACATTATAGATGATAGGATAGGACAGAGGATAGGATACGATAGAGGATAGGATAGGATAGAGGATAGGATAGGATAGAGGATAGGATAGGATAGAGGATAGGATAGGATAGAGGATAAGATAGGATAGAGGATATGATAGGATAGAGGATAGGATAGGATAGAGGATAGGATAGGATAGAGGATAGGATAGGATAGAGGATAGGATAGGATAGAGGATAGGATAGGATAGAGGATAGGATATAGGATTGGATAGGATAGAGGATACGATACGATAGTGGATAGGATAGATGATAGGATAGGATAGAAGATAGGATAGGATAGAGGATAGGATAGGATAGAGGATAGGATAGAGGATAGGATAGTGGATTGTATAGGATAGAGGATAGGATAGGATAGAGGATAGGATACGATAGAGGATAGGATATTATAGAGGATAGGATAGGATAGAGGATAGGATAGGATAGAGGATAGGATAGGATAGAGGATAGGATAGGATAGAGGATAGGATAGGATAGAGGATAGGATATAGGATTGGATAGGATAGAGGATACGATACGATAGTGGATAGGATAGATGATAGGATAGGATAGAAGATAGGATAGGATAGAGGATAGGATAGGATAGAGGATAGGATAGAGGATAGGATAGAGGATTCGATAGTGGATTGTATAGGATAGAGGATAGGATAGGATAGAGGATAGAATACGATAGAGGATAGGACATTATAGATGATAGGATAGGACAGAGGATAGGATACGATAGAGGATAGGATAGGATAGAGGATAGGATAGGATAGAGGATAGGATAGGATAGAGGATAGGATAGGATAGAGGATAAGATAGGATAGAGGATAGGATAGGATAGAGGATAGGATAGGATAGAGGATAGGATAGGATAGAGGATAGGATAGGATAGAGGATAGGATAGGATAGAGGATAGGATATAGGATTGGATAGGATAGAGGATACGATACGATAGTGGATAGGATAGATGATAGGATAGGATAGAAGATAGGATAGGATAGAGGATAGGATAGGATAGAGGATAGGATAGAGGATAGGATAGTGGATTGTATAGGATAGAGGATAGGATAGGATAGAGGATAGGATACGATAGAGGATAGGATATTATAGAGGATAGGATAGGATAGAGGATAGGATAGGATAGAGGATAGGATAGGATAGAGGATAGGATAGGATAGAGGATAGGATAGGATAGAGGATAGTATAGGATAGTGAATAGGATAGCATAGAGGATAGGATAGGGGATTGGATAGGGTAGAGTATAGGATACGATAGAGGATAGGATCGGATAGAGGATAGGATAGGGGATTGTATAGGATAGAGGACAGGAGACGATAGAGGATAGGATAGGTTAGACGATAGGATAGGATAGAGGATAGGATAGGATAGAGGATAGGATAGGATAGAGGATAGGATAGAGGATAGGATAGAGGATAGGATAGAGGATAGGATAGGATAGAGGATAGGATAGGATAGAGGATAGGATAGGATAGAGGATAGGATAGGATAGAGGATAGGATAGGATAGAGGATAGGATAGGATAGAGGATAGGATAGGATAGAGGATAGGATAGGATAGAGGATAGGATAGGATAGAGGATAGGATAGGATAAAGGATAGGATAGGATAGAGGATAGGATAGGATAGAGGATAGGATAGGATAGAGGATAGGATAGGATAGAGGATAGGATAGGATAGAGGATAGGATAAGATAGAGGATAGGATAGGATAGAGGATAGGATAGGATAGAGGATAGGATAGGATAGAGGATAGGATAGAGGATAGGATATTATAGAGGATAGGATAGAGGATAGGATAGGATAGAGGATAGGATAGGATAGAGGATAGGATAGGATAGAGGATCGGATAGGATAGAGGATAGGATAGGATAGGATAGAGGATAGGATAGGATAGAGGATAGGATAGGATAGAGGATAGGATAGAGGATAGGATAGAGGATAGGATAGGATAGGATAGAGGATAGGATAGGATAGAGGATAGGATAGGATAGAGGATAGAATACGATAGAGGATAGGATATTATAGAGGATAGGATAGGATAGAGGATAGGATAGGATAGAGGATAGGATAGGATAGAGGATAGGATAGGATAGAGGATAGGATAGGATAGAGGATATGATAGGATAGAGGATCGGATAGGATAGAGGATAGGATAGGATAGAGGATAGAATACGATAGAGGATAGGATATTATAGAGGATAGGATAGGATAGAGGATAGGATAGGATAGAGGATAGGATAGGATAGAGGATAGGATAGGATAGAGGATAGGATAGGATAGAGGATAGGATAGGATAGAGGATAGGATAGGATAGAGGATAGGATAGGATAGAGGATAGGTTAGGATAGAGGATAGGATAGGATAGAGGATAGGATAGGATAGAGGATAGGATAGGATAGAGGATAGGATAGGATAGAGGATAGGATAGGATAGAGGATAGGATAGGATAGAGGATAGGATAGGATAGAGGATAGGATATAGGATTGGATAGGATAGAGGATACGATACGATAGTGGATAGGATAGATGATAGGATAGGATAGAAGATAGGATAGGATAGAGGATAGGATAGGATAGAGGATAGGATAGAGGATAGGATAGAGGATTCGATAGTGGATTGTATAGGATAGAGGATAGGATAGGATAGAGGATAGAATACGATAGAGGATAGGACATTATAGATGATAGGATAGGACAGAGGATAGGATACGATAGAGGATAGGATAGGATAGAGGATAGGATAGGATAGAGGATAGGATAGGATAGAGGATAGGATAGGATAGAGGATAAGATAGGATAGAGGATAGGATAGGATAGAGGATAGGATAGGATAGAGGATAGGATAGGATAGAGGATAGGATAGGATAGAGGATAGGATAGGATAGAGGATAGGATATAGGATTGGATAGGATAGAGGATACGATACGATAGTGGATAGGATAGATGATAGGATAGGATAGAAGATAGGATAGGATAGAGGATAGGATAGGATAGAGGATAGGATAGAGGATAGGATAGTGGATTGTATAGGATAGAGGATAGGATAGGATAGAGGATAGGATACGATAGAGGATAGGATATTATAGAGGATAGGATAGGATAGAGGATAGGATAGGATAGAGGATAGGATAGGATAGAGGATAGGATAGGATAGAGGATAGGATAGGATAGAGGATAGGATAGGATAGAGGATAGGATATAGGATTGGATAGGATAGAGGATACGATACGATAGTGGATAGGATAGATGATAGGATAGGATAGAAGATAGGATAGGATAGAGGATAGGATAGGATAGAGGATAGGATAGAGGATAGGATAGAGGATTCGATAGTGGATTGTATAGGATAGAGGATAGGATAGGATAGAGGATAGAATACGATAGAGGATAGGACATTATAGATGATAGGATAGGACAGAGGATAGGATACGATAGAGGATAGGATAGGATAGAGGATAGGATAGGATAGAGGATAGGATAGGATAGAGGATAGGATAGGATAGAGGATAAGATAGGATAGAGGATAGGATAGGATAGAGGATAGGATAGGATAGAGGATAGGATAGGATAGAGGATAGGATAGGATAGAGGATAGGATAGGATAGAGGATAGGATAGGATAGAGGATAGGATAGGATAGAGGATAGGATATAGGATTGGATAGGATAGAGGATACGATACGATAGTGGATAGGATAGATGATAGGATAGGATAGAAGATAGGATAGGATAGAGGATAGGATAGGATAGAGGATAGGATAGAGGATAGGATAGTGGATTGTATAGGATAGAGGATAGGATAGGATAGAGGATAGGATACGATAGAGGATAGGATATTATAGAGGATAGGATAGGATAGAGGATAGGATAGGATAGAGGATAGGATAGGATAGAGGATAGGATAGGATAGAGGATAGGATAGGATAGAGGATAGTATAGGATAGTGAATAGGATAGCATAGAGGATAGGATAGGGGATTGGATAGGGTAGAGTATAGGATACGATAGAGGATAGGATCGGATAGAGGATAGGATAGGGGATTGTATAGGATAGAGGACAGGAGACGATAGAGGATAGGATAGGTTAGACGATAGGATAGGATAGAGGATAGGATAGGATAGAGGATAGGATAGGATAGAGGATAGGATAGAGGATAGGATAGAGGATAGGATAGAGGATAGGATAGGATAGAGGATAGGATAGGATAGAGGATAGGATAGGATAGAGGATAGGATAGGATAGAGGATAGGATAGGATAGAGGATAGGATAGGATAGAGGATAGGATAGGATGGAGGATAGGATATAGGATTGGATAGGATAGAGGATACGATACGATAGTGGATAGGATAGATGATAGGATAGGATAGAAGATAGGATAGGATAGAGGATAGGATAGGATAGAGGATAGGATAGAGGATAGGATAGAGGATAGGATAGTGGATTGTATAGGATAGAGGATAGGATAGGATAGAGGATAGGATACGATAGAGGATAGGACATTATAGAGGATAGGATAGGATAGAGGATAGGATAGGATAGAGGATAGGATAGGATAGAGGATAGGATAGGATAGAGGATAGGATAGGATAGAGGATAGTATAGGATAGTGAATAAGATAGCATAGAGGATAGGATAGAGGATTGGATAGGATAGAGGATAGGATAGGATAGAGGATAGGATAGGATTGAGGATAGTATAGGATAGAGGAAAGGATAGGATAGAGGATCGGATAGGTGATTGGATAGGATAGAGGATAGGATAGGATAGAGGATAGGATAGGATTCAGGATAGTATAGGATAGAGGATAGGATAGGATAGAGTATAAGATAGGATAGAGGATAGGATAGGATAGAGGATAGGATAGGATAGAGGATATGATAGGGTAGAGGATAGGATAGGATAGAGGATAGTATAGGATAGAGGATAGGATAGCATAGAGGATAGGATATATAGAGGATAGGATAGGATACAGGATAGGATAGGATAGAGGATAGAGGATAGGATACGATAGAGGATAGGATAGAGGATAGGATAGGATAGAGGATAGGATAGGATAGAGGATATGATAGGATAGAGGATCGGATAGGATAGGGGATAGGATAGGATAGAGGATAGAATACGATAGAGGATAGGATATTATAGAGGATAGGATAGGATAGAGGATAGGATAGGATAGAGGATAGGATAGGATAGAGGATAGGATAGGATAGAGGATAGGATAGGATAGAGGATAGGATAGGATAGAGGATAGGATAGGATAGAGGATAGGATAGGATAGAGGATAGGATAGGATAGAGGATAGGATAGGATAGAGGATAGGATAGGATAGAGGATAGGATAGGATAGAGGATAGGATAGGATAGAGGATAGGATAGGATAGAGGATAGGATAGGATAGAGGATAGGATAGGATAGAGGATAGGATAGGATAGAGGATAGGATAGGATAGAGGATAGGATAGGATAGAGGATAGGATAGGATAGAGGATAGGATATTATAGAGGATAGGATAGAGGATAGGATAGGATAGAGGATAGGATAGGATAGAGGATAGGATAGGATAGAGGATAGGATAGGATAGAGGATAGGATAGGATAGGATAGAGGATAGGATAGGATAGAGGATAGGATAGAGGATAGGATAGAGGATAGGATATGATAGGATAGAGGATAGGATAGGATAGAGGATAGGATAGGATAGAGGATAGGATAGGATAGAGGATAGGATAGGATAGAGGATAGGATAGGGTAGAGGATATGATAGGATAGAGGATCGGATAGGATAGAGGATAGGATAAGATAGGATAGAGGATAGGATAGGATAGAGGATAGGATAGGATAGAGGATAGGATAGGATACAGGATAGGATAGGATAGAGGATAGGATATTATAGAGGATAGGATAGGATAGAGGATAGGATAGGATAGAGGATAGGATAGGATAGAGGATACGATAGGATAGAGGATAGGATAGGATAGAGGATAGGATAGGATAGGGGATCGGATAGGATAGAGGATAGGATAGGATAGGATAGAGGATAGGATAGGATAGAGGATCGGATAGGATAGAGGATAGGATAGGATAGAGGATATGATAGGATAGAGGATCGGATAGGATAGAGGATAGGATAGGATAGAGGATAGAATACGATAGAGGATAGGATATTATAGAGGATAGGATAGGATAGAGGATAGGATAGGATAGAGGATAGGATAGGATAGAGGATAGGATAGGATAGAGGATAGGATAGGATAGAGGATAGGATAGGATAGAGGATAGGATAGGATAGAGGATAGGATAGGATAGAGGATAGGATAGGATAGAGGATAGGATAGGATAGAGGATAGGATAGGATAGAGGATAGGATAGGATAGAGGATAGGATAGGATAGAGGATAGGATAGGATAGAGGATAGGATAGGATAGAGGATAGGATAGGATAGAGGATATGATAGGATAGAGGATCGGATAGGGGATTGGATAGGATAGAGGATAGGATAGGATAGAGGATAGGATAGGATTGAGGATAGTATAGGATAGAGGAAAGGATAGGATAGAGGATCGGATAGGTGATTGGATAGGATAGAGGATAGCATAGGATAGAGGATAGGATAGGATTCAGGATAGTATAGGATAGAGGATAGGATAGGATAGAGTATAAGATAGGATAGAGGATAGGATAGGATAGAGGATAGGATAGGATAGAGGATATGATAGGATAGAGGATAGGATAGGATAGAGGATAGGATAGGATAGAGGATATGATAGGTTAGAGGATCGGATAGGATAGAGGATAGGATAGGATAGAGGATAGAATACGATAGAGGATAGGATATTATAGAGGATAGGATAGGATAGAGGATAGGATAGGATAGAGGATAGGATAGGATAGAGGATAGGATATGGATAGAGGATAGGATAGGATAGAGGATAGGATAGGATAGAGGATAGGATAGGATAGAGGATAGGATAGGATAGAGGATAGGATAGGATAGGGGATAGGATAGGATAGAGGATAGGATATAGGATTGGATAGGATAGAGGATAGGATACGATAGTGGATAGGATAGATGATAGGATAGGATAGAAGATAGGATAGGATAGAGGATAGGATAGGATAGAGGATAGGATAGAGGATAGGATAGTGGATTGTATAGGATAGAGGATAGGATAGGATAGAGGATAGGATACGATAGAGGATAGGATATTATAGAGGATAGGATAGGATAGAGGATAGGATAGGATAGAGGATAGGATAGGATAGAGGATAGGATAGGATAGAGGATAGGATAGGATAGAGGATACGATAGGATAGAGGATAGGATAGGATAGAGGATAGGATAGGATAGGGGATCGGATAGGATAGAGGATAGGATAGGATAGGATAGAGGATAGGATAGGATAGAGGATAGGATAGGATAGAGGATAGGATAGGATAGAGGATATGATAGGATAGAGGATCGGATAGGATAGAGGATAGGATAGGATAGAGGATAGAATACGATAGAGGATAGGATATTATAGAGGATAGGATAGGATAGAGGATAGGATAGGATAGAGGATAGGATAGAATAGAGGATAGGATAGGATAGAGGATAGGATAGGATAGAGGATAGGATAGGATAGAGGATAGGATAGGATAGAGGATAGGATAGGATAGAGGATAGGATAGGATAGAGGATAGGATAGGATAGAGGATAGGATAGGATAGAGGATAGGATAGGATAGAGGATAGGATAGGATAGAGGATAGGATAGGATAGAGGATAGGATAGGATAGAGGATAGGATAGGATAGAGGATAGGATAGGATAGAGGATAGGATAGGATAGAGGATAGGATAGGATAGAGGATAGGATAGGATAGAGGATAGGATAGGATAGAGGATAGAGATAGGAGTAGAGGATAGGATAGGATAGAGGATAGGATAGGATAGAGGATATGATAGGATAGAGGATCGGATAGGATAGAGGATAGGATAGGATAGAGGATAGGATAGGATAGAGGATAGGATAGGATAGAGGATAGGATAGGATAGAGGATAGGATAGGATAGAGGATAGGATAGGATAGAGGATAGGATAGGATAGAGGATAGGATAGGATAGAGGATAGGATAGGATAGAGGATAGGATAGGATAGAGGACAGGATAGGATAGAGGATAGGATAGGATAGAGGATAGGATAGGATAGAGGATATGATAGGATAGAGGATCGGATAGGATAGAGGATAGGATAGGATAGAGGATAGAATACGATAGAGGATAGGATATTATAGAGGATAGGATAGGATAGAGGATAGGATAGGATAGAGGATAGGATAGGATAGAGGATAGGATAGGATAGAGGATAGGATAGGATAGAGGATAGGATAGGATAGAGGATAGGATAGGATAGAGGATAGGATATAGGATTGGATAGGATAGAGGATAGGATACGATAGTGGATAGGATAGATGATAGGATAGGATAGAAGATAGGATAGGATAGAGGATAGGATAGGATAGAGGATAGGATAGAGGATAGGATAGTGGATTGTATAGGATAGAGGATAGGATAGGATAGAGGATAGGATACGATAGAGGATAGGATATTATAGAGGATAGGATAGGATAGAGGATAGGATAGGATAGAGGATAGGATAGGATAGAGGATAGGATAGGATAGAGGATAGGATAGGATAGAGGATAGGATAGGATAGAGGATAGTATAGGATAGTGAATAGGATAGCATAGAGGATAGGATAGGGGATTGGATAGGATAGAGTATAGGATACGATAGAGGATAGGATCGGATAGAGGATAGGATAGGGGATTGTATAGGATAGAGGACAGGAGACGATAGAGAATAGGATAGGTTAGACGATAGGATAGGATAGAGGATAGGATAGGATAGAGGATAGGATAGGATAGAGGATAGGATAGAGGATAGGATAGAGGATAGGATAGAGGATAGGATAGAGGATAGGATAGAGGATAGGATAGAGGATAGGATAGGATAGAGGATAGAATAGGATAGAGGATAGGATAGGATTGAGGATAGGATAGGATAGAGGATAGGATATTATAGAGGATAGGATAGGATAGAGGATAAGATAGGATAGAGGATAGGATAGGATAGAGGATTGGATAGGATAGGATAGAGGATAGGATAGGATAGAGGATATGATAGGATAGAGGATCGGATAGGGGATTGGATAGGATAGAGGATAGGATAGGATAGAGGATAGGATAGGATTGAGGATAGGATAGGATAGAGGATAGGATACGATAGAGGATAGGATAGGATAGAGGATAGGATAGGATAGAGGATAGTATAGGATAGAGGATAGGATAGCATAGAGGATAGGATATGATAGAGGATAGGATAGGATACAGGATAGGATAGGATAGAGGATAGAGGATAGGATACGATAGAGGATAGGATAGGATAGAGGATAGGATAGGGGATTGGATAGGATAGAGGATAGGATAGGATTGAGGATAGGATAGGATAGAGGAAAGGATAGGATAGAGGATCGGATAGGTGATTGGATAGGATAGAGGATAGGATAAGATAGAGGATAGTATAGGATAGAGGATATTATAGGATAGAGGATAGGATAGGATAGGATAGAGTATAGGATAGGATAGAGGATACGATATTATAGAGGATAGGATAGGATAGAGGAAACGATAGGGTATTGGATAGGATAGAGCATAGGATAAAGAATAGGATAGGATAGAGGATAGGATAGGGGATTGGATAGCATACGGGATTGGATAGGATAGAGGATAGGATACGATAGAGGATAGGATAGGATGGAGGATAGGATAGGGGATTGGATAGGATAGAGTATAGGATAGGATAGGATAGAGGATACGATATTATAGAGGATAGGATAGGATAGAGGATAGGATCGGATAGAGGATAGGATAGGGGATTGGATAGGATAGAGGAAAGGATAGGATAGAGGATAGGATATAGGATTGGATAGGATAGAGGATAGGATAGGATAGAGGATAGGATAGGATAGAGGATAGGATAGGATAGAGGATATGATAGGATAGAGGATCGGATAGGGGATTGGATAGGATAGAGGATAGGATAGGATAGAGGATAGGATAGGATAGAGGATAGGATAGGATAGAGGATAGGATAGGATAGAGGATAGTATAGGATAGAGGATAGGATAGCATAGAGGATAGGATATGATAGAGGATAGGATAGGATACAGGATAGGATAGGATAGAGGATAGAGGATAGGATACGATAGAGGATAGGATAGGATAGAGGATAGGATAGGGGATTGGATAGGATAGAGGATAGGATAGGATTGAGGATAGGATAGGATAGAGGAAAGGATAGGATAGAGGATCGGATAGGTGATTGGATAGGATAGAGGATAGGATAGGATAGAGGATAGTATAGGATAGAGGATATTATAGGATAGAGGATAGGATAGGATAGGATAGAGTATAGGATAGGATAGAGGATACGATATTATAGAGGATAGGATAGGATAGAGGAAACGATAGGGTATTGGATAGGATACAGCATAGGATAAAGAATAGGATAGGATAGAGGATAGGATAGGGGATTGGATAGCATACGGGATTGGATAGGATAGAGGATAGGATACGATAGAGGATAGGATAGGATGGAGGATAGGATAGGGGATTGGATAGGATAGAGGATAGGATAGGATAGAGGATAGGATATAGGATTGGATAGGTTAGAGGATAGGATACGATAGTGGATAGGATAGATGATAGGATAGGATTGAGGATAGGATAGGATAGAGGAAAGGATAGGATAGAGGATCGGATAGGTGATTGGATAGGATAGAGGATAGGATAGGATAGAGGATAGGATAGGATAGAGGATATGATAGGATAGAGGATCGGATAGGATAGAGGATAGGATAGGAAAGAGGATAGAATACGATAGAGGATAGGATATTATAGAGGATAGGATAGGATAGAGGATAGGATAGGATAGAGGATAGGATAGGATAGAGGATAGGATAGGATAGAGGATAGGATAGGATAGAGGATAGTATAGGATAGAGGATATTATAGGATAGAGGATAGGATAGGATAGGATAGAGTATAGGATAGGATAGAGGATACGATATTATAGAGGATAGGATAGGATAGAGGAGACGATAGGGTATTGGATAGGATAGAGCATAGGATAAAGAATAGGATAGGATAGAGGATAGGATAGGGGATTGGATAGCATACGGGATTGGATAGGATAGAGGATAGGATACGATAGAGGATAGGATAGGATGGAGGATAGGATAGGGGATTGGATAGGATAGAGTATAGGATAGGATAGGATAGAGGATACGATATTATAGAGGATAGGATAGGATAGAGGATAGGATCGGATAGAGGATAGGATAGGGGATTGGATAGGATAGAGGATAGGATAGGATAGAGGATAGTATAGGATAGAGGATATTATAGGATAGAGGATAGGATAGGATAGGATAGAGTATAGGATAGGATAGAGGATACGATATTATAGAGGATAGGATAGGATAGAGGAAACGATAGGGTATTGGATAGGATACAGCATAGGATAAAGAATAGGATAGGATAGAGGATAGGATAGGGGATTGGATAGCATACGGGATTGGATAGGATAGAGGATAGGATACGATAGAGGATAGGATAGGATGGAGGATAGGATAGGGGATTGGATAGGATAGAGGATAGGATAGGATAGAGGATAGGATATAGGATTGGATAGGTTAGAGGATAGGATACGATAGTGGATAGGATAGATGATAGGATAGGATTGAGGATAGGATAGGATAGAGGAAAGGATAGGATAGAGGATCGGATAGGTGATTGGATAGGATAGAGGATAGGATAGGATAGAGGATAGGATAGGATAGAGGATATGATAGGATAGAGGATCGGATAGGATAGAGGATAGGATAGGAAAGAGGATAGAATACGATAGAGGATAGGATATTATAGAGGATAGGATAGGATAGAGGATAGGATAGGATAGAGGATAGGATAGGATAGAGGATAGGATAGGATAGAGGATAGGATAGGATAGAGGATAGTATAGGATAGAGGATATTATAGGATAGAGGATAGGATAGGATAGGATAGAGTATAGGATAGGATAGAGGATACGATATTATAGAGGATAGGATAGGATAGAGGAGACGATAGGGTATTGGATAGGATAGAGCATAGGATAAAGAATAGGATAGGATAGAGGATAGGATAGGGGATTGGATAGCATACGGGATTGGATAGGATAGAGGATAGGATACGATAGAGGATAGGATAGGATGGAGGATAGGATAGGGGATTGGATAGGATAGAGTATAGGATAGGATAGGATAGAGGATACGATATTATAGAGGATAGGATAGGATAGAGGATAGGATCGGATAGAGGATAGGATAGGGGATTGGATAGGATAGAGGAAAGGATAGGATAGAGGATAGGATAGGATAGAGGATAGGATATAGGATTGGATAGGATAGAGGATAGGATAGGATAGAGGATAGGATAGGATAGAGGATATGATAGGATAGAGGATCGGATAGGGGATTGGATAGGATAGAGGATAGGATAGGATAGAGGATAGGATAGGATTGAGAATAGTATAAGATAGAGGAAAGGATAGGATAGAGGATCGGATAGGTGATTGGATAGGATAGAGGATAGGATAGGATAGAGGATAGGATAGGATTCAGGATAGTATAGGATAGAGGATAGGATAGCATAGAGGATAGGATATGATAGAGGATAGGATAGGATACAGGATAGGATAGGATAGAGGATAGAGGATAGGATACGATCGAGGATTGGATAGGATAGAGGATAGGATAGGGGATTGGATAGGATAGAGGATAGGATAGGATTGAGGATAGGATAGGATAGAGGAAAGGATAGGATAGAGGATGGGATAGGTGATTGGATAGGATAGAGGATAGGATAGGATAGAGGATAGTATAGGATAGAGGATATTATAGGATAGAGGATAGGATAGGATAGGATAGAGTATAGGATAGGATAGAGGATACGATATTATAGAGGATAGGATAGGATAGAGGAAACGATAGGGTATTGGATAGGATAGAGCATAGGATAAAGAATAGGATAGGATAGAGGATAGGATAGGGGATTGGATAGCATACGGGATTGGATAGGATAGAGGATAGGATACGATAGAGGATAGGATAGGATGGAGGATAGGATAGGGGATTGGATAGGATAGAGTATAGGATAGGATAGGATAGAGGATACGATATTATAGAGGAAAGGATAGGATAGAGGATAGGATACGATAGAGGATAGGATATAGGATTGGATAGGATAGAGGATAGGATATGATAGAGGATAGGATAGGATAGAGGATAGGATAGGATAGAGGATATGATAGGATAGAGGATCGGATACGGGATTGGATAGGATAGAGGATAGGATAGGATAGAGGATAGGATAGGATGGAGGATAGGATAGGGGATTGGATAGGATAGAGTATAGGATAGGATAGGATAGAGGATACGATATTATAGAGGATAGGATAGGATAGAGGATAGGATCGGATAGAGGATAGGATAGGGGATTGGATAGGATAGAGGAAAGGATAGGATAGAGGATAGGATAGGATAGAGGATAGGATATAGGATTGGATAGGTTAGAGGATAGGATGCGATAGTGGATAGGATAGATGATAGGATAGGATGGAGGATAGGATAGGATAGAGGATAGGATAGGGGATTGGATAGGATAGAGGATAGGATAGGATAGAGGATAGGATAGGATTGAGGATAGGATAGGATAGAGGAAAGGATAGGATAGAGGATCGGATAGGTGATTGGATAGGATAGAGGATAGGATAGGATAGAGGATAGTATAGGATAGAGGATAGGATAGGATAGAGGATAGGATAGGATAGAGGATAGGATAGGATAGAGGATAGGATAGGATAGAGGATAGGATAGGATAGAGGATAGTATAGGATAGAGGATAGGATAGGATAGAGGATAGGATAGGATTGAGGATAGGATAGGATAGAGGAAAGGATAGGATAGAGGATCGGATAGGTGATTGGATAGGATAGAGGATAGGATAGGATAGAGGATAGTATAGGATAGAGGATATTATAGGATAGAGGATAGGATAGGATAGAGGATAGTATAGGATAGAGGATATTATAGGATAGAGGATAGGATAGGATAGAGGATATGATAGGATAGAGGATCGGATAGGATAGAGGATCGGATAGGATAGAGGATAGGATAGGATAGAGGATAGGATAGGATAGAGGATAGGATAGGATAGAGGATAGGATAGGATAGAGGATAGTATAGGATAGTGAATAGGATAGCATAGAGGATAGGATAGGGGATTGGATAGGATAGAGTATAGGATACGATAGAGGATAGGATCGGATAGAGGATAGGATAGGGGATTGTATAGGATAGAGGACAGGAGACGATAGAGGATAGGATAGGTTAGACGATAGGATAGGATAGAGGATAGGATAGGATAGAGGATAGGATAGAGGATAGGATAGAGGATAGGATAGAGGATAGGATAGGATAGAGGATAGAATAGGATAGAGGATAGGATAGGATTGAGGATAGGATAGGATAGAGGATAGGATATTATAGAGGATAGGATAGGATAGAGGATAAGATAGGATAGAGGATAGGATAGGATAGAGGATTGGATAGGATAGGATAGAGGATAGGATAGGATAGAGGATAGGATAGGATAGAGGATAGGATAGGATAGGATAGAGTATAGGATAGGATAGAGGATACGATATTATAGAGGATAGGATAGGATAGAGGAAACGATAGGGTATTGGATAGGATAGAGCATAGGATAAAGAATAGGATAGGATAGAGGATAGGATAGGGGATTGGATAGCATACGGGATTGGATAGGATAGAGGATAGGATACGATAGAGGATAGGATAGGATGGAGGATAGGATAGGGGATTGGATAGGATAGAGGAAAGGATAGGATAGAGGATAGGATAGGATAGAGGATAGGATATAGGATTGGATAGGTTAGAGGATAGGATACGATAGTGGATAGGATAGATGATAGGATAGGATAGAGGATAGGATAGGATAGAGGATAGGATAGGGGATTGGATAGGATAGAGGATAGGATAGGATAGAGGATAGGATAGGATTGAGGATAGGATAGGATAGAGGAAAGGATAGGATAGAGGATCGGATAGGTGATTGGATAGGATAGAGGATAGGATAGGATAGAGGATAGTATAGGATAGAGGATAGGATAGGATAGAGGATAGGATAGGATTGAGGATAGGATAGGATAGAGGAAAGGATAGGATAGAGGATCGGATAGGTGATTGGATAGGATAGAGGATAGGATAGGATAGAGGATAGTATAGGATAGAGGATATTATAGGATAGAGGATAGGATAGGATAGGATAGAGTATAGGATAGGATAGAGGATACGATATTATAGAGGATAGGATAGGATAGAGGAAACGATACGGTATTGGATAGGATAGAGCATAGGATAAAGAAGAGGATAGGATAGAGGATAGGATAGGATAGAGGATAGGATAGAGGATAGGATAGTGGATTGTATAGGATAGAGGATAGGATAGGATAGAGGATAGGATACGATAGAGGATAGGATATTATAGAGGATAGGATAGGATAGAGGATAGGATAGGATAGAGGATAGGATAGGATAGAGGATAGGATAGGATAGAGGATAGGATAGGATAGAGGATAGTATAGGATAGTGAATAGGATAGCATAGAGGATAGGATAGGGGATTGGATAGGATAGAGTATAGGATACGATAGAGGATAGGATCGGATAGAGGATAGGATAGGGGATTGTATAGGATAGAGGACAGGAGACGATAGAGGATAGGATAGGTTAGACGATAGGATAGGATAGAGGATAGGATAGGATAGAGGATAGGATAGGATAGAGGATAGGATAGAGGATAGGATAGAGGATAGGATAGAGGATAGGATAGGATAGAGGATAGGATAGGATAGAGGATAGGATAGGATAGAGGATAGGATAGGATAGAGGATAGGATAGGATAGAGTATAGGATAGGATAGAGGATAGGATAGGATAGAGGATAGGATATAGGATTGGATAGGATAGAGGATACGATACGATAGTGGATAGGATAGATGATAGGATAGGATAGAAGATAGGATCGGATAGAGGATAGGATAGGATAGAGGATAGGATAGAGGATAGGATAGAGGATAGGATAGTGGATTGTATAGGATAGAGGATAGGATAGGATAGAGGATAGGATACGATAGAGGATAGGATAGGATAGAGGATAGGATACGATAGAGGATAGGATATTATAGAGGATAGGATAGGATAGAGGATAGGATAGGATAGAGGATAGGATAGGATAGTGGATAGGATAGGATAGAGGATAGGATAGGATAGAGGATAGTATAGGATAGTGAATAAGATAGCATAGAGGATAGGATAGAGGATTGGATAGGATAGAGGATAGGATAGGATAGAGGATAGGATAGGATTGAGGATAGTATAGGATAGAGGAAAGGATAGGATAGAGGATCGGATAGGTGATTGGATAGGATAGAGGATAGGATAGGATTCAGGATAGTATAGGATAGAGGATAGGATAGGATAGAGTATAAGATAGGATAGAGGATAGGATAGGATAGAGGATAGGATAGGATAGAGGATATGATAGGATAGAGGATAGGATAGGATAGAGGATAGTATAGGATAGAGGATAGGATAGCATAGAGGATAGGATATATAGAGGATAGGATAGGATACAGGATAGGATAGGATAGAGGATAGAGGATAGGATACGATAGAGGATAGGATAGAGGATAGGATAGGATAGAGGATAGGATAGGATAGAGGATATGATAGGATAGAGGATCGGATAGGATAGGGGATAGGATAGGATAGAGGATAGAATACGATAGAGGATAGGATATTATAGAGGATAGGATAGGATAGAGGATAGGATAGGATAGAGGATAGGATAGGATAGAGGATAGGATAGGATAGAGGATAGGATAGGATAGAGGATAGGATAGGATAGAGGATAGGATAGGATAGAGGATAGGATAGGATAGAGGATAGGATAGGATAAAGGATAGGATAGGATAGAGGATAGGATAGGATAGAGGATAGGATAGGATAGAGGATAGGATAGGATAGAGGATAGGATAGGATAGGATAGAGGATAGGATAGGATAGAGGATAGGATAGGATAGAGGATAGGATAGAGGATAGGATAGAGGATAGGATAGGATAGGATAGAGGATAGGATAGAGGATAGGATAGGATAGAGGATATGATAGGATAGAGGATCGGATAGGATAGAGGATAGGATATGATAGAGGATAGGATAGGATAGAGGATCGGATAGGATAGAGGATAGGATAGTATAGGATAGAGGATAGGATAGGATAGAGGATAGGATAGGATAGAGGATAGGATAGAGGATAGGATAGGATAGAGGATATGATAGGATAGAGGATCGGATAGGATAGAGGATAGGATAGGATAGAGGATAGGATACGATAGAGGATAGGATATTATAGAGGATAGGATAGGATAGAGGATAGGATAGGATAGAGGATAGGATAGGATAGAGGATAGGATAGGATAGAGGATAGGATAGGATAGAGGATAGTATAGGATAGTGAATAGGATAGCATAGAGGATAGGATAGGGGATTGTATAGGATAGAGGACAGGAGACGATAGAGGATACGATAGGATAGAGGATAGGATAGGATAGAGGATAGGATAGGATAGGGGATCGGATAGGATAGAGGATAGGATAGGATAGGATAGAGGATAGGATAGGATAGAGGATAGGATAGGATAGAGGATAGGATAGGATAGAGGATATGATAGGATAGAGGATCGGATAGGATAGAGGATAGGATAGGATTGAGGATAGTATAGGATAGAGGAAAGGATAGGATAGAGGATCGGATAGGTGATTGGATAGGATAGAGGATAGGATAGGATAGAGGATAGGATAGGATTCAGGATAGTATAGGATAGAGGATAGGATAGGATAGAGGATATGATAGGATAGAGGATCGGATAGGATAGAGGATAGGATAGGATAGAGGATAGAATACGATAGAGGATAGGATAGGATAGAGGATCGGATAGGATAGAGGATAGGATAGTATAGGATAGAGGATAGGATAGGATAGAGGATAGGATAGGATAGAGGATAGGATAGAGGATAGGATAGGATAGAGGATATGATAGGATAGAGGATCGGATAGGATAGAGGATAGGATAGGATAGAGGATAGGATAGGATAGAGGACCGGATAGGATAGAGGATAGGATAGTATAGGATAGAGGATAGGATAGGATAGAGGATAGGATAGGATAGAGGATAGGATAGAGGATAGGATAGGATAGAGGATATGATAGGATAGAGGATCGGATAGGATAGAGGATAGGATAGGATAGAGGATCGGATAGGATAGAGGATAGGATAGTATAGGATAGAGGATAGGATAGGATAGAGGATAGGATAGGATAGAGGATAGGATAGAGGATAGGATAGGATAGAGGATATGATAGGATAGAGGATCGGATAGGATAGAGGATAGGATAGGATAGAGGATAGGATACGATAGAGGATAGGATATTATAGAGGATAGGATAGGATAGAGGATAGGATAGGATAGAGGATAGGATAGGATAGAGGATAGGATAGGATAGAGGATAGGATAGGATAGAGGATAGTATAGGATAGTGAATAGGATAGCATAGAGGATAGGATAGGGGATTGTATAGGATAGAGGACAGGAGACGATAGAGGATACGATAGGATAGAGGATAGGATAGGATAGAGGATAGGATAGGATAGGGGATCGGATAGGATAGAGGATAGGATAGGATAGGATAGAGGATAGGATAGGATAGAGGATAGGATAGGATAGAGGATAGGATAGGATAGAGGATATGATAGGATAGAGGATCGGATAGGATAGAGGATAGGATAGGATTGAGGATAGTATAGGATAGAGGAAAGGATAGGATAGAGGATCGGATAGGTGATTGGATAGGATAGAGGATAGGATAGGATAGAGGATAGGATAGGATTCAGGATAGTATAGGATAGAGGATAGGATAGGATAGAGGATATGATAGGATAGAGGATCGGATAGGATAGAGGATAGGATAGGATAGAGGATAGAATACGATAGAGGATAGGATAGGATAGAGGATCGGATAGGATAGAGGATAGGATAGTATAGGATAGAGGATAGGATAGGATAGAGGATAGGATAGGATAGAGGATAGGATAGAGGATAGGATAGGATAGAGGATATGATAGGATAGAGGATCGGATAGGATAGAGGATAGGATAGGATAGAGGATAGGATAGGATAGAGGATCGGATAGGATAGAGGATAGGATAGTATAGGATAGAGGATAGGATAGGATAGAGGATAGGATAGGATAGAGGATAGGATAGAGGATAGGATAGGATAGAGGATATGATAGGATAGAGGATCGGATAGGATAGAGGATAGGATAGGATAGAGGATAGGATAGGATAGAGGATAGGATAGGATAGAGGATAGGATAGGATAGAGGATAGGATAGGATAGAGGATAGGATAGGATAGAGGATAGGATAGGATAGAGGATAGGATAGGATAGAGGATAGGATAGGATAGAGGATAGGATAGGATAGAGGATAGGATAGGATAGAGGATAGGATAGGATAGAGGATATGATAGGATAGAGGATCGGATAGGATAGAGGATAGGATAGGATAGAGGATAGAATACGATAGAGGATAGGATATTATAGAGGATAGGATAGGATAGAGGATAGGATAGGATAGAGGATAGGATAGGATAGAGGATAGGATAGGATAGAGGATAGGATAGGATAGAGGATAGGATAGGATAGAGGATAGGATAGGATAGAGGATAGGATAGGATAGAGGATAGGATAGGATAGAGGATAGTATATGATTCAGGATAGTATAGGATAGAGGATAGGATAGGATAGAGTATAAGATAGGATAGAGGATAGGATAGGATAGAGGATAGGATAGGATAGAGGATATGGTAGGATAGAGGATAGGATAGGATAGAGGATAGTATAGGATAGAGGATAGGATAGCATAGAGGATAGGATATGATAGAGGATAGGATAGGATACAGGATAGGATAGGATAGAGGATAGAGGATAGGATACGATAGAGGATAGGATAGAGGATAGGATAGGATAGAGGATAGGATAGGATAGAGGATATGATAGGATTGAGGATAGTATAGGATAGAGGAAAGGATAGGATAGAGGATCGGATAGGTGATTGGATAGGATAGAGGATAGGATAGGATAGAGGATAGTATAGGATAGAGGATAGGATAGCATAGAGGATAGGATAGGATAGAGGATAGGATAGGATAGAGGATAGGATAGGATAGAGGATAGGATAGGATAGAGGATAGGATAGGATAGAGGATAGGATATTATAGAGGATAGGATAGGATAGAGGATAGGATAGGATAGAGGATAGGATAGGATAGAGGATAGGATAGGATAGAGGATAGGATAGGATAGAGGATAGGATAGGATAGAGGATAGGATAGGATAGAGGATCGGATAGGATAGAGGATAGGATAGTATAGGATAGAGGATAGGATAGGATAGAGGATAGGGTAGGATAGAGGATAGGATAGAGGATAGGATAGAGGATAGGATAGGATAGAGGATATGATAGGATAGAGGATCGGATAGGATAGAGGATAGGATAGGATAGAGGATAGGATAGGATAGAGGATAGGATAGTATAGGATAGAGGATAGGATAGGATAGAGGATAGGATAGGATAGAGGATAGGATAGAGGATAGGATAGGATAGAGGATATGATAGGATAGAGGATCGGATAGGATAGAGGATAGGATAGGATAGAGGATAGGATAGGATAGAGGATAGGATAGGATAGAGGATAGGATAGGATAGAGGATAGGATAGGATAGAGGATAGGATAGGATAGAGGATAGGATAGGATAGAGGATAGGATAGGATAGAGGATAGGATAGGATAGAGGATAGGATAGGATAGAGGATAGGATAGGATAGAGGATAGGATAGGATAGAGGATATGATAGGATAGAGGATCGGATAGGATAGAGGATAGGATAGGATAGAGGATAGAATACGATAGAGGATAGGATATTATAGAGGATAGGATAGGATAGAGGATAGGATTGGATAGAGGATAGGATAGGATAGAGTATAGGATAGGATAGAGGATAGGATAGGATAGAGGATAGGATAGGATAGAGGATAGGATATGATAGAGGATAGGATAGGATAGAGGATAGTATAGGATAGTGAATAGGATAGCATAGAGGATAGGATAGGGGATTGGATAGGATAGAGTATAGGATACGATAGAGGATAGGATCGGATAGAGGATAGGATAGGGGATTGTATAGGATAGAGGACAGGAGACGATAGAGGATAGGATAGGTTAGACGATAGGATAGGATAGAGGATAGGATAGGATAGAGGATAGGATAGGATAGAGGATAGGATAGAGGATAGGATAGAGGATAGGATAGAGGATAGGATAGAGGATAGGATAGAGGATAGGATAGGATAGAGGATAGAATAGGATAGAGGATAGGATAGGATTGAGGATAGGATAGGATAGAGGATAGGATATTATAGAGGATAGGATAGGATAGAGGATAAGATAGGATAGAGGATAGGATAGGATAGAGGATTGGATAGGATAGGATAGAGGATAGGATAGGATAGAGGATATGATAGGATAGAGGATCGGATAGGGGATTGGATAGGATAGAGGATAGGATAGGATAGAGGATAGGATAGGATTGAGGATAGTATAGGATAGAGGAAAGGATAGGATAGAGGATCGGATAGGTGATTGGATAGGATAGAGGATAGGATAGGATAGAGGATAGGATAGGATTCAGGATAGTATAGGATAGAGGATAGGATAGGATAGAGTATAAGATAGGATAGAGTATAGGATAGGATAGAGGATAGGATACGATAGAGGATAGAATAGGATAGAGGATAGGATAGGATAGAGGATAGTATAGGATAGAGGATAGGATAGCATAGAGGATAGGATATGATAGAGGATAGGATAGGATACAGGATAGGATAGGATAGAGGATAGAGGATAGGATACGATAGAGGATAGGATAGGATAGAGGATAGGATAGGGGATTGGATAGGATAGAGGATAGGATAGGATTGAGGATAGGATAGGATAGAGGAAAGGATAGGATAGAGGATCGGATAGGTGATTGGATAGGATAGAGGATAGGATAGGATAGAGGATAGTATAGGATAGAGGATATTATAGGATAGAGGATAGGATAGGATAGGATAGAGTATAGGATAGGATAGAGGATACGATATTATAGAGGATAGGATAGGATAGAGGAAACGATAGGGTATTGGATAGGATAGAGCATAGGATAAAGAATAGGATAGGATAGAGGATAGGATAGGGGATTGGATAGCATACGGGATTGGATAGGATAGAGGATAGGATACGATAGAGGATAGGATAGGATGGAGGATAGGATAGGGGATTGGATAGGATAGAGTATAGGATAGGATAGGATAGAGGATACGATATTATAGAGGATAGGATAGGATAGAGGATAGGATCGGATAGAGGATAGGATAGGGGATTGGATAGGATAGAGGAAAGGATAGGATAGAGGATAGGATATAGGATTGGATAGGATAGAGGATAGGATAGGATAGAGGATAGGATAGGATAGAGGATAGGATAGGATAGAGGATATGATAGGATAGAGGATCGGATAGGGGATTGGATAGGATAGAGGATAGGATAGGATAGAGGATAGGATAGGATAGAGGATAGGATAGGATAGAGGATAGGATAGGATAGAGGATAGTATAGGATAGAGGATAGGATAGCATAGAGGATAGGATATGATAGAGGATAGGATAGGATACAGGATAGGATAGGATAGAGGATAGAGGATAGGATACGATAGAGGATAGGATAGGATAGAGGATAGGATAGGGGATTGGATAGGATAGAGGATAGGATAGGATTGAGGATAGGATAGGATAGAGGAAAGGATAGGATAGAGGATCGGATAGGTGATTGGATAGGATAGAGGATAGGATAGGATAGAGGATAGTATAGGATAGAGGATATTATAGGATAGAGGATAGGATAGGATAGGATAGAGTATAGGATAGGATAGAGGATACGATATTATAGAGGATAGGATAGGATAGAGGAAACGATAGGGTATTGGATAGGATACAGCATAGGATAAAGAATAGGATAGGATAGAGGATAGGATAGGGGATTGGATAGCATACGGGATTGGATAGGATAGAGGATAGGATACGATAGAGGATAGGATAGGATGGAGGATAGGATAGGGGATTGGATAGGATAGAGGATAGGATAGGATAGAGGATAGGATATAGGATTGGATAGGTTAGAGGATAGGATACGATAGTGGATAGGATAGATGATAGGATAGGATTGAGGATAGGATAGGATAGAGGAAAGGATAGGATAGAGGATCGGATAGGTGATTGGATAGGATAGAGGATAGGATAGGATAGAGGATAGGATAGGATAGAGGATATGATAGGATAGAGGATCGGATAGGATAGAGGATAGGATAGGAAAGAGGATAGAATACGATAGAGGATAGGATATTATAGAGGATAGGATAGGATAGAGGATAGGATAGGATAGAGGATAGGATAGGATAGAGGATAGGATAGGATAGAGGATAGGATAGGATAGAGGATAGGATAGGATAGAGGATAGGATAGGATAGAGGATAGGATAGGATAGAGAATATTATAGGATAGAGGATAGGATAGAGGATAGGATAGAGGATAGGATAGGATAGAGGATAGGATATAGGATTGGATAGGATAGAGGATAGGATACGATAGTGGATAGGATAGATGATAGGATAGGATAGAGGATAGGATAGGATAGAGGATAGTATAGGATAGTGAATAGGATAGCATAGAGGATAGGATAGGGGATTGGATAGGATAGAGTATAGGATACGATAGAGGATAGGATCGGATAGAGGATAGGATAGGATAGAGTATAAGATAGGATAGAGTATAGGATAGGATAGAGGATAGGATACGATAGAGGATAGGATAGGATAGAGGATAGGATAGGATAGAGGATAGTATAGGATAGAGGATAGGATAGCATAGAGGATAGGATATGATAGAGGATAGGATAGGATACAGGATAGGATAGGATAGAGGATAGGGGATAGGATACGATAGAGGATAGGATAGGATAGAGGATAGGATAGGGGATTGGATAGGATAGAGGATAGGATAGGTTTGAGGATAGGATAGGATAGAGGAAAGGATAGGATAGAGGATCGGATAGGTGATTGGATAGGATAGAGGATAGGATAGGATAGAGGATAGTATAGGATAGAGGATATTATAGGATAGAGGATAGGATAGGATAGGATAGAGTATAGGATAGGATAGAGGATACGATATTATAGAGGATAGGATAGGATAGAGGAGACGATAGGGTATTGGATAGGATAGAGCATAGGATAAAGAATAGGATAGGATAGAGGATAGGATAGGGGATTGGATAGCATACGGGATTGGATAGGATAGAGGATAGGATACGATAGAGGATAGGATATAGGATTGGATAGGATAGAGGATAGGATAGGATAGAGGATAGGATAGGATAGAGGATATGATAGGATAGAGGATCGGATAGGGGATTGGATAGGATAGAGGATAGGATAGGATAGAGGATAGGATAGGATTGAGGATAGTATAAGATAGAGGAAAGGATAGGATAGAGGATCGGATAGGTGATTGGATAGGATAGAGGATAGGATAGGATAGAGGATAGGATAGGATTCAGGATAGTATAGGATAGAGGATAGGATAGCATAGAGGATAGGATATGATAGAGGATAGGATAGGATACAGGATAGGATAGGATAGAGGATAGAGGATAGGATACGATCGAGGATTGGATAGGATAGAGGATAGGATAGGGGATTGGATAGGATAGAGGATAGGATAAAGAATAGGATAGGATAGAGGATAGGATAGGGGATTGGATAGCATACGGGATTGGATAGGATAGAGGATAGGATACGATAGAGGATAGGATAGGATGGAGGATAGGATAGGGGATTGGATAGGATAGAGTATAGGATAGGATAGGATAGAGGATACGATATTATAGAGGAAAGGATAGGATAGAGGATAGGATACGATAGAGGATAGGATATAGGATTGGATAGGATAGAGGATAGGATATGATAGAGGATAGGATAGGATAGAGGATAGGATAGGATAGAGGATATGATAGGATAGAGGATCGGATAGGGGATTGGATAGGATAGAGGATAGGATAGGATAGAGGATAGGATAGGATGGAGGATAGGATAGGGGATTGGATAGGATAGAGTATAGGATAGGATAGGATAGAGGATACGATATTATAGAGGATAGGATAGGATAGAGGATAGGATCGGATAGAGGATAGGATAGGGGATTGGATAGGATAGAGGAAAGGATAGGATAGAGGATAGGATAGGATAGAGGATAGGATATAGGATTGGATAGGTTAGAGGATAGGATGCGATAGTGGATAGGATAGATGATAGGATAGGATGGAGGATAGGGTAGGATAGAGGATAGGATAGGGGATTGGATAGGATAGAGGATAGGATAGGATAGAGGATAGGATAGGATTGAGGATAGGATAGGATAGAGGAAAGGATAGGATAGAGGATCGGATAGGTGATTGGATAGGATAGAGGATAGGATAGGATAGAGGATAGGATAGGATAGAGGATAGTATAGGATAGAGGATAGGATAGCATAGAGGATAGGATATGATAGAGGATAGGATAGGATACAGGATAGGATAGGATAGAGGATAGAGGATAGGATACGATAGAGGATAGGATAGGATAGAGGATAGGATAGGGGATTGGATAGGATAGAGGATAGGATAGGATTGAGGATAGGATAGGATAGAGGAAAGGATAGGATAGAGGATCGGATAGGTGATTGGATAGGATAGAGGATAGGATAGGATAGAGGATATGATAGGATAGAGGATCGGATAGGATAGAGGATAGGATAGGAAAGAGGATAGAATACGATGGAGGATAGGATATTATAGAGGATAGGATAGGATAGAGGATAGGATAGGATAGAGGATTTGATAGGATAGAGGATAGGATAGGATAGAGGATAGGATAGGATAGAGGATAGGATAGGATAGAGGATAGGATAGGATAGAGAATATTATAGGATAGAGGATAGGATAGAGGATAGGATAGAGGATAGGATAGGATAGAGGATAGGATATAGGATTGGATAGGATAGAGGATAGGATACGATAGTGGATAGGATAGATGATAGGATAGGATAGAGGATAGGATAGGATAGAGGATAGTATAGGATAGTGAATAGGATAGCATAGAGGATAGGATAGGGGATTGGATAGGATAGAGTATAGGATACGATAGAGGATAGGATCGGATAGAGGATAGGATAGGATAGAGGATAGGATAGGATTCAGGATAGTATAGGATAGAGGATAGGATAGGATAGAGTATAAGATAGGATAGAGTATAGGATAGGATAGAGGATAGGATACGATAGAGGATAGGATAGGATAGAGGATAGGATAGGATAGAGGATAGTATAGGATAGAGGATAGGATAGCATAGAGGATAGGATATGATAGAGGATAGGATAGGATACAGGATAGGATAGGATAGAGGATAGGGGATAGGATACGATAGAGGATAGGATAGGATAGAGGATAGGATAGGGGATTGGATAGGATAGAGGATAGGATAGGTTTGAGGATAGGATAGGATAGAGGAAAGGATAGGATAGAGGATCGGATAGGTGATTGGATAGGATAGAGGATAGGATAGGATAGAGGATAGTATAGGATAGAGGATATTATAGGATAGAGGATAGGATAGGATAGGATAGAGTATAGGATAGGATAGAGGATACGATATTATAGAGGATAGGATAGGATAGAGGAGACGATAGGGTATTGGATAGGATAGAGCATAGGATAAAGAATAGGATAGGATAGAGGATAGGATAGGGGATTGGATAGCATACGGGATTGGATAGGATAGAGGATAGGATACGATAGAGGATAGGATAGGATGGAGGATAGGATAGGGGATTGGATAGGATAGAGTATAGGATAGGATAGGATAGAGGATACGATATTATAGAGGATAGGATAGGATAGAGGATAGGATCGGATAGAGGATAGGATAGGGGATTGGATAGGATAGAGGAAAGGATAGGATAGAGGATAGGATAGGATAGAGGATAGGATATAGTATTGGATAGGATAGAGGATAGGATAGGATAGAGGATAGGATAGGATAGAGGATATGATAGGATAGAGGATCGGATAGGGGATTGGATAGGATAGAGGATAGGATAGGATAGAGAATATTATAGGATAGAGGATAGGATAGAGGATAGGATAGAGGATAGGATAGGATAGAGGATAGGATATAGGATTGGATAGGATAGAGGATAGGATACGATAGTGGATAGGATAGATGATAGGATAGGATAGAGGATAGGATAGGATAGAGGATAGGATAGGATAGAGGATAGGATAGGATAGAGGATAGGATAGGATAGAGAATATTATAGGATAGAGGATAGGATAGAGGATAGGATAGAGGATAGGATAGGATAGAGGATAGGATAGGATTCAGGATAGTATAGGATAGAGGATAGGATAGGATAGAGTATAAGATAGGATAGAGTATAGGATAGGATAGAGGATAGGATACGATAGAGGATAGGATAGGATAGAGGATAGGATAGGATAGAGGATAGTATAGGATAGAGGATAGGATAGCATAGAGGATAGGATATGATAGAGGATAGGATAGGATACAGGATAGGATAGGATAGAGGATAGGGGATAGGATACGATAGAGGATAGGATAGGATAGAGGATAGGATAGGGGATTGGATAGGATAGAGGATAGGATAGGTTTGAGGATAGGATAGGATAGAGGAAAGGATAGGATAGAGGATCGGATAGGTGATTGGATAGGATAGAGGATAGGATAGGATAGAGGATAGTGTAGGATAGAGGATATTATAGGATAGAGGATAGGATAGGATAGGATAGAGTATAGGATAGGATAGAGGATACGATATTATAGAGGATAGGATAGGATAGAGGAGACGATAGGGTATTGGATAGGATAGAGCATAGGATAAAGAATAGGATAGGATAGAGGATAGGATAGGGGATTGGATAGCATACGGGATTGGATAGGATAGAGGATAGGATACGATAGAGGATAGGATAGGATGGAGGATAGGATAGGGGATTGGATAGGATAGAGTATAGGATAGGATAGGATAGAGGATACGATATTATAGAGGATAGGATAGGATAGAGGATAGGATCGGATAGAGGATAGGATAGGGGATTGGATAGGATAGAGGAAAGGATAGGATAGAGGATAGGATAGGATAGAGGATAGGATATAGTATTGGATAGGATAGAGGATAGGATAGGATAGAGGATAGGATAGGATAGAGGATATGATAGGATAGAGGATCGGATAGGGGATTGGATAGGATAGAGGATAGGATAGGATAGAGGATAGGATAGGATTGAGGATAGTATAAGATAGAGGAAAGGATAGGATAGAGGATCGGATATGTGATTGGATAGGATAGAGGATAGGATAGGATAGAGGATAGGATAGGATTCAGGATAGTATAGGATAGAGGATAGGATAGCATAGAGGATAGGATATGATAGAGGATAGGATAGGATACAGGATAGGATAGGATAGAGGATAGAGGATAGGATACGATCGAGGATTGGATAGGATAGAGGATAGGATAGGGGATTGGATAGGATAGAGGATAGGATAGGATTGAGGATAGGATAGGATAGAGGAAAGGATAGGATAGAGGATCGGATAGGTGATTGGATAGGATAGAGGATAGGATAGGATAGAGGATAGTATAGGATAGAGGATATTATAGGATAGAGGATAGGATAGGATAGGATAGAGTATAGGATAGGATAGAGGATACGATATTATAGAGGATAGGATAGGATAGAGGAAACGATAGGGTATTGGATAGGATAGAGCATAGGATAAAGAATAGGATAGGATAGAGGATAGGATAGGGGATTGGATAGCATACGGGATTGGATAGGATAGAGGATAGGATACGATAGAGGATAGGATAGGATGGAGGATAGGATAGGGGATTGGATAGGATAGAGTATAGGATAGGATAGGATAGAGGATACGATATTATAGAGGAAAGGATAGGATAGAGGATAGGATAGGATAGAGGATCGGATAGGGGATTGGATAGGATAGAGGATAGGATAGGATAGAGGATAGGATAGGATGGAGGATAGGATAGGGGATTGGATAGGATAGAGTATAGGATAGGATAGGATAGAGGATACGATATTATAGAGGATAGGATAGGATAGAGGATAGGATCGGATAGAGGATAGGATAGGGGATTGGATAGGATAGAGGAAAGGATAGGATAGAGGATAGGATAGGATAGAGGATAGGATATAGGATTGGATAGGTTAGAGGATAGGATGCGATAGTGGATAGGATAGATGATAGGATAGGATGGAGGATAGGATAGGATAGAGGATAGGATAGGGGATTGGATAGGATAGAGGATAGGATAGGATAGAGGATAGGATAGGATTGAGGATAGGATAGGATAGAGGAAAGGATAGGATAGAGGATCGGATAGGTGATTGGATAGGATAGAGGATAGGATAGGATAGAGGATAGTATAGGATAGAGGATAGGATAGGATAGAGGATAGGATAGGATAGAGGATAGGATAGGATAGAGGATAGGATAGGATAGAGGATAGGATAGGATAGAGGATAGTATAGGATAGAGGATAGGATAGGATAGAGGATAGGATAGGATTGAGGATAGGATAGGATAGAGGAAAGGATAGGATAGAGGATCGGATAGGTGATTGGATAGGATAGAGGATAGGATAGGATAGAGGATAGTATAGGATAGAGGATATTATAGGATAGAGGATAGGATAGGATAGAGGATAGTATAGGATAGAGGATATTATAGGATAGAGGATAGGATAGGATGGGATAGAGTATAGGATAGGATAGAGGATACGATATTATAGAGGATAGGATAGGATAGAGGAAACGATACGGTATTGGATAGGATAGAGCATAGGATAAAGAAGAGGATAGGGTAGAGGATAGGATAGGGGATTGGATAGCATACGGGATTGGATAGGATAGAGGATAGGATACGATAGAGGATAGGATAGGATGGAGGATAGGATAGGGGATTGGATAGGATAGAGTATAGGATAGGATAGGATAGAGGATACGATATTATAGAGGATAGGATAGGATAGAGGATAGGATCGGATAGAGGATAGGATAGGGGATTGGATAGGATAGAGGAAAGGATAGGATAGAGGATAGGATAGGATAGAGGATAGGATATAGGATTGGATAGGATAGAGGATAGGATAGGATAGAGGATAGGATAGGATAGAGGATAGGATAGGATAGAGGATATGATAGGATAGAGGATCGGATAGGGGATTGGATAGGATAGAGGATAGGATAGGATAGAGGATAGGATAGGATTGAGGATAGTATAAGATAGAGGAAAGGATAGGATAGAGGATCGGATAGGTGATTGGATAGGATAGAGGATAGGATAGGATAGAGGATAGGATAGGATTCAGGATAGTATAGGATAGAGGATAGGATAGCATAGAGGATACGATATTATAGAGGATAGGATAGGATAGAGGAAACGATAGGGTATTGGATAGGATAGAGCATAGGATAAAGAATAGGATAGGATAGAGGATAGGATAGGGGATTGGATAGCATACGGGATTGTATAGGATAGAGGATAGGATACGATAGAGGATAGGATAGGATGGAGGATAGGATAGGGGATTGGATAGGATAGAGTATAGGATAGGATAGGATAGAGGATACGATATTATAGAGGAAAGGATAGGATAGAGGATAGGATACGATAGAGGATAGGATATAGGATTGGATAGGATAGAGGATAGGATATGATAGAGGATAGGATAGGATAGAGGATAGGATAGGATAGAGGATATGATAGGATAGAGGATCGGATAGGGGATTGGATAGGATAGAGGATAGGATAGGATAGAGGATAGGATAGGATGGAGGATAGGATAGGGGATTGGATAGGATAGAGTATAGGATAGGATAGGATAGAGGATACGATATTATAGAGGATAGGATAGGATAGAGGATAGGATCGGATAGAGGATAGGATAGGGGATTGGATAGGATAGAGGAAAGGATAGGATAGAGGATAGGATAGGATAGAGGATAGGATATAGGATTGGATAGGTTAGAGGATAGGATGCGATAGTGGATAGGATAGATGATAGGATAGGATGGAGGATAGGATAGGATAGAGGATAGGATAGGGGATTGGATAGGATAGAGGATAGGATAGGATAGAGGATAGGATAGGATTGAGGATAGGATAGGATAGAGGAAAGGATAGGATAGAGGATCGGATAGGTGATTGGATAGGATAGAGGATAGGATAGGATAGAGGATAGTATAGGATAGAGGATAGGATAGGATAGAGGATAGGATAGGATAGAGGATAGGATAGGATAGAGGATAGGATAGGATAGAGGATAGGATAGGATAGAGGATAGTATAGGATAGAGGATAGGATAGGATAGAGGATAGGATAGGATTGTGGATAGGATAGGATAGAGGAAAGGATAGGATAGAGGATCGGATAGGTGATTGGATAGGATAGAGGATAGGATAGGATAGAGGATAGTATAGGATAGAGGATATTATAGGATAGAGGATAGGATAGGATAGAGGATAGTATAGGATAGAGGATATTATAGGATAGAGGATAGGATAGGATGGGATAGAGTATAGGATAGGATAGAGGATACGATATTATAGAGGATAGGATAGGATAGAGGAAACGATAGGGTATTGGATAGGATAGAGCATAGGATAAAGAATAGGATAGGATAGAGGATAGGATAGGGGATTGGATAGCATACGGGATTGGATAGGATAGAGGATAGGATACGATAGAGGATAGGATAGGATGGAGGATAGGATAGGGGATTGGATAGGATAGAGTATAGGATAGGATAGGATAGAGGATACGATATTATAGACGATAGGATAGGATAGAGGAAACGATACGGTATTGGATAGGATAGAGCATAGGATAAAGAAGAGGATAGGATAGAGGATAGGATAGGGGATTGGATAGCATACGGGATTGGATAGGATAGAGGATAGGATACGATAGAGGATAGGATAGGATGGAGGATAGGATAGGGGATTGGATAGGATAGAGTATAGGATAGGATAGGATAGAGGATAGGATAGGATAGAGGATAGGATAGGATAGAGGATAGGATAGGATAGAGGATAGGATAGGATAGAGGATATGATAGGATAGAGGATCGGATAGGATAGAGGATAGGATAGGATAGAGGATAGAATACGATAGAGGATAGGATATTATAGAGGATAGGATAGGATAGAGGATAGGATAGGATAGAGGATAGGATAGGATAGAGGATAGGATAGGATAGAGGATAGGATAGGATAGAGGATAGGATAGGATAGAGGATAGGATAGGATAGAGGATAGGATAGGATAGAGGATCGGATAGGATAGAGGATAGGATAGGATAGGATAGAGGATAGGATAGGATAGGATAGAGGATAGGATAGGATAGAGGATAGGATAGGATAGAGGATAGGATAGGATAGAGGATAGGATAGGATAGAGGATAGGATAGGATAGAGGATAGGATAGAGGATATGATAGGATAGAGGATAGGATAGGATAGAGGATAGGATAGGATAGAGGATAGAATACGATAGAGGATAGGATATTATAGAGGATAGGATAGGATAGAGGATAGGATAGGATAGAGGATAGGATAGGATAGAGGATAGGATAGGATAGAGGATAGAATAGGATAGAGGTTAGGATAGGATTGAGGATAGGATAGGATAGAGGATAGGATACGATAGAGGATAGGATATTATAGAGGATAGGATAGGATAGAGGATAGGAAAGGATAGAGGATAGGATAGGATAGTGATTAGGATAGCATAGAGGATAGGATAGGGGATTGGATAGGATAGAGGATAGGATAGGATAGAGGATAGGATAGGATTGAGGATAGTATAGGATAGAGGAAAGGATAGGATAGAGGATCGGATAGGTGATTGGATAGGATAGAGGATAGGATAGGATAGAGGACAGGATAGGATTCAGGATAGTATAGGATAGAGGATAGGATAGGATAGAGTATAAGATAGGATAGAGGATAGGATAGGATAGAGGATAGGATAGGATAGAGGATAGGATAGGATAGAGGATAGGATAGGATAGAGGATAGTATAGGATAGAGGATAGGATAGCATACAGGATAGGATATGATAGAGGATAGGATAGGATACAGGATAGGATAGGATAGAGGATAGAGGATAGGATACGATAGAGGATAGGATAGGATAGAGGATAGGATAGGGGATTGGATAGGATAGAGGATAGGATAGGATTGAGGATAGGATAGGATAGAGGAAAGGATAGGATAGAGGATCGGATAGGTGATTGGATAGGATAGAGGATAGGATAGGATAGAGGATAGTATAGGATAGAGAATATTATAGGATAGAGGATAGGATAGGATAGGATAGAGTATAGGATAGGATAGAGGATACGATATTATAGAGGATAGGATAGGATAGAGGAAACGATAGGGTATTGGATAGGATAGAGCATAGGATAAAGAATAGGATAGGATAGAGGATAGGATAGGGGATTGGATAGCATACGGGATTGGATAGGATAGAGGATAGGATACGATAGAGGATAGGATAGGATGGAGGATAGGATAGGGGATTGGATAGGATAGAGTATAGGATAGGATAGGATAGAGGATACGATATTATAGAGGATAGGATAGGATAGAGAATAGGATCGGATAGAGGATAGGATAGGGGATTGGATAGGATAGAGGAAAGGATAGGATAGAGGATAGGATAGGATCGAGGATAAGATATAGGATTGGATAGGTTAGAGGATAGGATACGATAGTGGATAGGATAGATGATAGGATAGGATAGAGGATAGGATAGGATAGAGGATAGGATAGGGGATTGGATAGGATAGAGGATAGGATAGGATAGGATTGAGGATAGGATAGGATAGAGGAAAGGATAGGATAGAGGATCGGATAGGTGATTGGATAGGATAGAGGATAGGATAGGATAGAGGATAGTATAGGATAGAGGATAGGATAGGATAGAGGATAGGATAGGATAGAGGATAGGATAGGATAGAGGATATGATAGGATAGAGGATCGGATAGGGGATTGGATAGGATAGAGGATAGGATAGGATAGAGGATAGGATAGGATTGAGGATAGTATAGGATAGAGGAAAGGATAGGATAGAGGATCGGATAGGTGATTGGATAGGATAGAGGATAGGATAGGATAGAGGATAGAATACGATAGAGGATAGGATATTATAGACGATAGGATAGGATAGAGGATAGGATAGGATAGAGGATAGGATAGAGGATAGGATAGGATAGAGGATAGGATAGGATAGAGGATAGGATAGGATAGAGGATAGGATAGGATAGAGGATCGGATAGGATAGAGGATAGGATAGAATAGGATAGAGGATAGGATAGGATAGAGGATAGGATAGGATAGAGGATAGGATAGGATAGAGGATAGGATAGGATAGAGGATAGGATAGGATAGAGGATAGAATACGATAGAGGATAGGATATTATAGAGGATAGGATAGGATAGAGGATAGGATAGGATAGAGGATAGGATAGGATAGAGGATAGGATAGGATAGAGGATAGGATAGGATAGAGGATAGGATAGGATAGAGGATAGGATAGGATAGAGGATAGGATAGGATAGAGGATAGGATAGGATAGAGGATAGGATAGGATAGAGGATAGGATAGGATAGAGGATAGGATAGGATAGAGGATAGGATAGGATAGAGGATAGGATAGGATAGAGGATAGGATAGGATAGAGGAAACGATAGGGTATTGGATAGGATAGAGCATAGGATAAAGAATAGGATAGGATAGAGGATAGGATAGGGGATTGGATAGCATACGGGATTGGATAGGATAGAGGATAGGATAGGATAGAGAATAGGATCGGATAGAGGATAGGATAGGGGATTGGATAGGATAGAGGAAAGGATAGGATAGAGGATAGGATAGGATCGAGGATAAGATATAGGATTGGATAGGTTAGAGGATAGGATACGATAGTGGATAGGATAGATGATAGGATAGGATAGAGGATAGGATAGGATAGAGGATAGGATAGGGGATTGGATAGGATAGAGGATAGGATAGGATAGGATTGAGGATAGGATAGGATAGAGGAAAGGATAGGATAGAGGATCGGATAGGTGATTGGATAGGATAGAGGATAGGATAGGATAGAGGATAGTATAGGATAGAGGATAGGATAGGATAGAGGATAGGATAGGATAGAGGATAGGATAGGATAGAGGATATGATAGGATAGAGGATCGGATAGGGGATTGGATAGGATAGAGGATAGGATAGGATAGAGGATAGGATAGGATTGAGGATAGTATAGGATAGAGGAAAGGATAGGATAGAGGATCGGATAGGTGATTGGATAGGATAGAGGATAGGATAGGATAGAGGATAGAATACGATAGAGGATAGGATATTATAGACGATAGGATAGGATAGAGGATAGGATAGGATAGAGGATAGGATAGAGGATAGGATAGGATAGAGGATAGGATAGGATAGAGGATAGGATAGGATAGAGGATAGGATAGGATAGAGGATCGGATAGGATAGAGGATAGGATAGAATAGGATAGAGGATAGGATAGGATAGAGGATAGGATAGGATAGAGGATAGGATAGGATAGAGGATAGGATAGGATAGAGGATAGGATAGGATAGAGGATATGATAGGATAGAGGATCGGATAGGATAGAGGATAGGATAGGATAGAGGATAGAATACGATAGAGGATAGGATATTATAGAGGATAGGATAGGATAGAGGATAGGATAGGATAGAGGATAGGATAGGATAGAGGATAGGATAGGATAGAGGATAGGATAGGATAGAGGATAGGATAGGATAGAGGATAGGATAGGATAGAGGATAGGATAGGATAGAGGATAGGATAGGATAGAGGATCGGATAGGATAGAGGATAGGATAGGATAGGATAGAGGATAGGATAGGATAGGATAGAGGATAGGATAGGATAGAGGATAGGATAGGATAGAGGATAGGATAGGATAGAGGATAGGATAGGATAGAGGATAGGATAGGATAGAGGATAGGATAGAGGATATGATAGGATAGAGGATAGGATAGGATAGAGGATAGGATAGGATAGAGGATAGAATACGATAGAGGATAGGATATTATAGAGGATAGGATAGGATAGAGGATAGGATAGGATAGAGGATAGGATAGGATAGAGGATAGGATAGGATAGAGGATAGAATAGGATAGAGGTTAGGATAGGATTGAGGATAGGATAGGATAGAGGATAGGATAGCATAGAGGATAGGATAGGGGATTGGATAGGATAGAGGATAGGATAGGATAGAGGATAGGATAGGATTGAGGATAGTATAGGATAGAGGAAAGGATAGGATAGAGGATCGGATAGGTGATTGGATAGGATAGAGGATAGGATAGGATAGAGGACAGGATAGGATTCAGGATAGTATAGGATAGAGGATAGGATAGGATAGAGTATAAGATAGGATAGACGATAGGATAGGATAGAGGATAGGATAGGATAGAGGATAGGATAGGATAGAGGATAGGATAGGATACAGGATAGTATAGGATAGAGGATAGGATAGCATACAGGATAGGATATGATAGAGGATAGGATAGGATACAGGATAGGATAGGATAGAGGATAGAGGATAGGATACGATAGAGGATAGGATAGGATAGAGGATAGGATAGGGGATTGGATAGGATAGAGGATAGGATAGGATTGAGGATAGGATAGGATAGAGGAAAGGATAGGATAGAGGATCGGATAGGTGATTGGATAGGATAGAGGATAGGATAGGATAGAGGATAGTATAGGATAGAGGATATTATAGGATAGAGGATAGGATAGGATAGGATAGAGTATAGGATAGGATAGAGGATACGATATTATAGAGGATAGGATAGGATAGAGGAAACGATAGGGTATTGGATAGGATAGAGCATAGGATAAAGAATAGGATAGGATAGAGGATAGGATAGGGGATTGGATAGCATACGGGATTGGATAGGATAGAGGATAGGATACGATAGAGGATAGGATAGGATGGAGGATAGGATAGGGGATTGGATAGGATAGAGTATAGGATAGGATAGGATAGAGGATACGATATTATAGAGGATAGGATAGGATAGAGAATAGGATCGGATAGAGGATAGGATAGGGGATTGGATAGGATAGAGGAAAGGATAGGATAGAGGATAGGATAGGATAGAGGATAAGATATAGGATTGGATAGGTTAGAGGATAGGATACGATAGTGGATAGGATAGATGATAGGATAGGATAGAGGATAGGATAGGATAGAGGATAGGATAGGGGATTGGATAGGATAGAGGATAGGATAGGATAGGATTGAGGATAGGATAGGATAGAGGAAAGGATAGGATAGAGGATCGGATAGGTGATTGGATAGGATAGAGGATAGGATAGGATAGAGGATAGTATAGGATAGAGGATAGGATAGGATAGAGGATAGGATAGGATAGAGGATAGGATAGGATAGAGGATATGATAGGATAGAGGATCGGATAGGGGATTGGATAGGATAGAGGATAGGATAGGATAGAGGATAGGATAGGATTGAGGATAGTATAGGATAGAGGAAAGGATAGGATAGAGGATCGGATAGGTGATTGGATAGGATAGAGGATAGGATAGGATAGAGGATAGGATAGGATAGAGGATAGGATAGGATAGAGGATAGGATAGGATAGAGGATATTATAAGATAGAGGATAGGATAGGATAGGATAGAGTATAGGATTGGATAGAGGATACGATATTATAGAGGATAGGATAGGATAGAGGATAGAATAGGATTGATGATAGGATAGGATAGAGGAAAGGATAGGATAGAGGATCGGATAGGTGATTGGATAGGATAGAGGATAGGATAGGATAGAGGATAGTATAGGATAGAGGATAGGATAGGATAGAGGATAGTATAGGATAGAGGATAGGATAGCATAGAGGATAGGATAGGATAGAGGATAGGATAGGTTAGAGGATAGGATATAGGATTGGATAGGTTAGAGGATAGGATACGATAGTGGATAGGATAGATGATAGGATAGGATAGAGGATAGGATAGGATAGAGGATAGGATAGGGGATTGGATAGGATAGAGGATAGGATAGGATAGAGGATAGGATAGGATTGAGGATAGGATAGGATAGAGGAAAGGATAGGATAGAGGATCGGATAGGTGATTGGATAGGATAGGGGATTGGATAGGATAGAGTATAGGATAGGATAGGATAGAGGATACGATATTATAGAGGATAGGATAGGATAGAGGATAGGATCGGATAGAGGATAGGATAGGGGATTGGATAGGATAGAGGAAAGGATAGGATAGAGGATAGGATAGGATAGAGGATAGGATATAGGATTGGATAGGATAGAGGATAGGATAGGATAGAGGATAGGATAGGATAGAGGATAGGATAGGATAGAGGATATGATAGGATAGAGGATCGGATAGGGGATTGGATAGGATAGAGGATAGGATAGGATAGAGGATAGGATAGGATTGAGGATAGTATAAGATAGAGGAAAGGATAGGATAGAGGATCGGATAGGTGATTGGATAGGATAGAGGATAGGATAGGATAGAGGATAGGATAGGATTCAGGATAGTATAGGATAGAGGATAGGATAGCATAGAGGATAGGATATGATAGAGGATAGGATAGGATACAGGATAGGATAGGATAGGGGATAGAGGATAGGATACGATCGAGGATTGGATAGGATAGAGGATAGGATAGGGGATTGGATAGGATAGAGGATAGGATAGGATTGAGGATAGGATAGGATAGAGGAAAGGATAGGATAGAGGATCGGATAGGTGATTGGATAGGATAGAGGATAGGATAGGATAGAGGATAGTATAGGATAGAGGATATTATAGGATAGAGGATAGGATAGGATAGGATAGAGTATAGGATAGGATAGAGGATACGATATTATAGAGGATAGGATAGGATAGAGGAAACGATAGGGTATTGGATAGGATAGAGCATAGGATAAAGAATAGGATAGGATAGAGGATAGGATAGGGGATTGGATAGCATACGGGATTGTATAGGATAGAGGATAGGATACGATAGAGGATAGGATAGGAGGGAGGATAGGATAGGGGATTGGATAGGATAGAGTATAGGATAGGATAGGATAGAGGATACGATATTATAGAGGAAAGGATAGGATAGAGGATAGGATACGATAGAGGATAGGATATAGGATTGGATAGGATAGAGGATAGGATATGATAGAGGATAGGATAGGATAGAGGATAGGATAGGATAGAGGATATGATAGGATAGAGGATCGGATAGGGGATTGGATAGGATAGAGGATAGGATAGGATAGAGGATAGGATAGGATGGAGGATAGGATAGGGGATTGGATAGGATAGAGTATAGGATAGGATAGGATAGAGGATACGATATTATAGAGGATAGGATAGGATAGAGGATAGGATCGGATAGAGGATAGGATAGGGGATTGGATAGGATAGAGGAAAGGATAGGATAGAGGATAGGATAGGATAGAGGATAGGATATAGGATTGGATAGGTTAGAGGATAGGATGCGATAGTGGATAGGATAGATGATAGGATAGGATGGAGGATAGGATAGGATAGAGGATAGGATAGGGGATTGGATAGGATAGAGGATAGGATAGGATAGAGGATAGGATAGGATTGAGGATAGGATAGGATAGAGGAAAGGATAGGATAGAGGATCGGATAGGTGATTGGATAGGATAGAGGATAGGATAGGATAGAGGATAGTATAGGATAGAGGATAGGATAGGATAGAGGATAGGATAGGATAGAGGATAGGATAGGATAGAGGATAGGATAGGATAGAGGATAGGATAGGATAGAGGATAGTATAGGATAGAGGATAGGATAGGATAGAGGATAGGATAGGATTGAGGATAGGATAGGATAGAGGAAAGGATAGGATAGAGGATCGGATAGGTGATTGGATAGGATAGAGGATAGGATAGGATAGAGGATAGTATAGGATAGAGGATATTATAGGATAGAGGATAGGATAGGATAGAGGATAGTATAGGATAGAGGATATTATAGGATAGAGGATAGGATAGGATGGGATAGAGTATAGGATAGGATAGAGGATACGATATTATAGAGGATAGGATAGGATAGAGGAAACGATAGGGTATTGGATAGGATAGAGCATAGGATAAAGAATAGGATAGGATAGAGGATAGGATAGGGGATTGGATAGCATACGGGATTGGATAGGATAGAGGATAGGATACGATAGAGGATAGGATAGGATGGAGGATAGGATAGGGGATTGGATAGGATAGAGTATAGGATAGGATAGGATAGAGGATACGATATTATAGAGGATAGGATAGGATAGAGGAAACGATACGGTATTGGATAGGATAGAGCATAGGATAAAGAAGAGGATAGGATAGAGGATAGGATAGGGGATTGGATAGCATACGGGATTGGATAGGATAGAGGATAGGATACGATAGAGGATAGGATAGGATGGAGGATAGGATAGGGGATTGGATAGGATAGAGTATAGGATAGGATAGGATAGAGGATACGATATTATATAGGATAGGATAGGATAGAGGATAGGATCGGATAGAGGATAGGATAGGATAGAGGATAGGATAGGATAGAGGATAGTATAGGATAGAGGATAGGATAGGATAGAGGCTAGGATAGGATAGGATAGAGGATAGGATAGGATAGAGGATAGGATAGGATAGAGGATAGGATAGGATAGAGGATAGGATAGGATAGAGGATAGGATAGGATAGAGGATAGGATAGGATAGAGGATAGGATAGGATAGAGGATAGGATAGGATAGAGGATAGGATAGGATAGAGGATAGGATAGGATAGAGGATAGGATAGGATAGAGGATATGATAGGATAGAGGATCGGATAGGATAGAGGATAGGACAGGATAGAGGATAGAATACGATAGAGGATAGGATATTATAGACGATAGGATAGGATAGAGGATAGGATAGGATAGAGGATAGGATAGGATAGAGGATAGGATAGGATAGAGGATAGGATAGGATAGAGGATAGGATAGGATAGAGGATCGGATAGGATAGAGGATAGGATAGAATAGGATAGAGGATAGGATAGGATAGAGGATAGGATAGGATAGAGGATAGGATAGGATAGAGGATAGGATAGGATAGAGGATAGGATAGGATAGAGGATATGATAGGATAGAGGATCGGATAGGATAGAGGATAGGATAGGATAGAGGATAGAATACGATAGAGGATAGGATATTATAGAGGATAGGATAGGATAGAGGATAGGATAGGATAGAGGATAGGATAGGATAGAGGATAGGATAGGATAGAGGATAGGATAGGATAGAGGATAGGATAGGATAGAGGATAGGATAGGATAGAGGATCGGATAGGATAGAGGATAGGATAGGATAGGATAGAGGATAGGATAGGATAGGATAGAGGATAGGATAGGATAGAGGATAGGATAGGATAGAGGATAGGATAGGATAGAGGATAGGATAGGATAGAGGATAGGATAGGATAGAGGATAGGATAGAGGATATGATAGGATAGAGGATAGGATAGGATAGAGGATAGGATAGGATAGAGGATAGAATACGATAGAGGATAGGATATTATAGAGGATAGGATAGGATAGAGGATAGGATAGGATAGAGGATAGGATAGGATAGAGGATAGGATAGGATAGAGGATAGAATAGGATAGAGGTTAGGATAGGATTGAGGATAGGATAGGATAGAGGATAGGATACGATAGAGGATAGGATATTATAGAGGATAGGATAGGATAGAGGATAGGAAAGGATAGAGGATAGGATAGGATAGTGATTAGGATAGCATAGAGGATAGGATAGGGGATTGGATAGGATAGAGGATAGGATAGGATAGAGGATAGGATAGGATTGAGGATAGTATAGGATAGAGGAAAGGATAGGATAGAGGATCGGATAGGTGATTGGATAGGATAGAGGATAGGATAGGATAGAGGACAGGATAGGATTCAGGATAGTATAGGATAGAGGATAGGATAGGATAGAGTATAAGATAGGATAGAGGATAGGATAGGATAGAGGATAGGATAGGATAGAGGATAGGATAGGATAGAGGATAGGATAGGATAGAGGATAGTATAGGATAGAGGATAGGATAGCATACAGGATAGGATATGATAGAGGATAGGATAGGATACAGGATAGGATAGGATAGAGGATAGAGGATAGGATACGATAGAGGATAGGATAGGATAGAGGATAGGATAGGGGATTGGATAGGATAGAGGATAGGATAGGATTGAGGATAGGATAGGATAGAGGAAAGGATAGGATAGAGGATCGGATAGGTGATTGGATAGGATAGAGGATAGGATAGGATAGAGGATAGTATAGGATAGAGGATATTATAGGATAGAGGATAGGATAGGATAGGATAGAGTATAGGATAGGATAGAGGATACGATATTATAGAGGATAGGATAGGATAGAGGAAACGATAGGGTATTGGATAGGATAGAGCATAGGATAAAGAATAGGATAGGATAGAGGATAGGATAGGGGATTGGATAGGATAGAGGATAGGATAGGATAGAGGATAGGATAGGATTGAGGATAGGATAGGATAGAGGAAAGGATAGGATAGAGGATCGGATAGGTGATTGGATAGGATAGAGGATAGGATAGGATAGAGGATAGTATAGGATAGAGGATAGGATAGGATAGAGGATAGGATAGGATAGAGGATAGGATAGGATAGAGGATAGGATAGGATAGAGGATAGGATAGGATAGAGGATAGTATAGGATAGAGGATAGGATAGGATAGAGGATAGGATAGGATTGAGGATAGGATAGGATAGAGGAAAGGATAGGATAGAGGATCGGATAGGTGATTGGATAGGATAGAGGATAGGATAGGATAGAGGATAGTATAGGATAGAGGATATTATAGGATAGAGGATAGGATAGGATAGAGGATAGTATAGGATAGAGGATATTATAGGATAGAGGATAGGATAGGATGGGATAGAGTATAGGATAGGATAGAGGATACGATATTATAGAGGATAGGATAGGATAGAGGAAACGATAGGGTATTGGATAGGATAGAGCATAGGATAAAGAATAGGATAGGATAGAGGATAGGATAGGGGATTGGATAGCATACGGGATTGGATAGGATAGAGGATAGGATACGATAGAGGATAGGATAGGATGGAGGATAGGATAGGGGATTGGATAGGATAGAGTATAGGATAGGATAGGATAGAGGATACGATATTATAGAGGATAGGATAGGATAGAGGAAACGATACGGTATTGGATAGGATAGAGCATAGGATAAAGAAGAGGATAGGATAGAGGATAGGATAGGGGATTGGATAGCATACGGGATTGGATAGGATAGAGGATAGGATACGATAGAGGATAGGATAGGATGGAGGATAGGATAGGGGATTGGATAGGATAGAGTATAGGATAGGATAGGATAGAGGATACGATATTATATAGGATAGGATAGGATAGAGGATAGGATCGGATAGAGGATAGGATAGGATAGAGGATAGGATAGGATAGAGGATAGTATAGGATAGAGGATAGGATAGGATAGAGGCTAGGATAGGATAGGATAGGATAGGATAGGATAGAGGATAGGATAGGATAGAGGATAGGATAGGATAGAGGATAGGATAGGATAGAGGATAGGATAGGATAGAGGATAGGATAGGATAGAGGATAGGATAGGATAGAGGATAGGATAGGATAGAGGATAGGATAGGATAGAGGATAGGATAGGATAGAGGATAGGATAGGATAGAGGATAGGATAGGATAGAGGATATGATAGGATAGAGGATCGGATAGGATAGAGGATAGGACAGGATAGAGGATAGAATACGATAGAGGATAGGATATTATAGACGATAGGATAGGATAGAGGATAGGATAGGATAGAGGATAGGATAGGATAGAGGATAGGATAGGATAGAGGATAGGATAGGATAGAGGATAGGATAGGATAGAGGATCGGATAGGATAGAGGATAGGATAGAATAGGATAGAGGATAGGATAGGATAGAGGATAGGATAGGATAGAGGATAGGATAGGATAGAGGATAGGATAGGATAGAGGATAGGATAGGATAGAGGATATGATAGGATAGAGGATCGGATAGGATAGAGGATAGGATAGGATAGAGGATAGAATACGATAGAGGATAGGATATTATAGAGGATAGGATAGGATAGAGGATAGGATAGGATAGAGGATAGGATAGGATAGAGGATAGGATAGGATAGAGGATAGGATAGGATAGAGGATAGGATAGGATAGAGGATAGGATAGGATAGAGGATCGGATAGGATAGAGGATAGGATAGGATAGGATAGAGGATAGGATAGGATAGGATAGAGGATAGGATAGGATAGAGGATAGGATAGGATAGAGGATAGGATAGGATAGAGGATAGGATAGGATAGAGGATAGGATAGGATAGAGGATAGGATAGAGGATATGATAGGATAGAGGATAGGATAGGATAGAGGATAGGATAGGATAGAGGATAGAATACGATAGAGGATAGGATATTATAGAGGATAGGATAGGATAGAGGATAGGATAGGATAGAGGATAGGATAGGATAGAGGATAGGATAGGATAGAGGATAGAATAGGATAGAGGTTAGGATAGGATTGAGGATAGGATAGGATAGAGGATAGGATACGATAGAGGATAGGATATTATAGAGGATAGGATAGGATAGAGGATAGGAAAGGATAGAGGATAGGATAGGATAGTGATTAGGATAGCATAGAGGATAGGATAGGGGATTGGATAGGATAGAGGATAGGATAGGATAGAGGATAGGATAGGATTGAGGATAGTATAGGATAGAGGAAAGGATAGGATAGAGGATCGGATAGGTGATTGGATAGGATAGAGGATAGGATAGGATAGAGGACAGGATAGGATTCAGGATAGTATAGGATAGAGGATAGGATAGGATAGAGTATAAGATAGGATAGAGGATAGGATAGGATAGAGGATAGGATAGGATAGAGGATAGGATAGGATAGAGGATAGGATAGGATAGAGGATAGTATAGGATAGAGGATAGGATAGCATACAGGATAGGATATGATAGAGGATAGGATAGGATACAGGATAGGATAGGATAGAGGATAGAGGATAGGATACGATAGAGGATAGGATAGGATAGAGGATAGGATAGGGGATTGGATAGGATAGAGGATAGGATAGGATTGAGGATAGGATAGGATAGAGGAAAGGATAGGATAGAGGATCGGATAGGTGATTGGATAGGATAGAGGATAGGATAGGATAGAGGATAGTATAGGATAGAGGATATTATAGGATAGAGGATAGGATAGGATAGGATAGAGTATAGGATAGGATAGAGGATACGATATTATAGAGGATAGGATAGGATAGAGGAAACGATAGGGTATTGGATAGGATAGAGCATAGGATAAAGAATAGGATAGGATAGAGGATAGGATAGGGGATTGGATAGCATACGGGATTGGATAGGATAGAGGATAGGATACGATAGAGGATAGGATAGGATGGAGGATAGGATAGGGGATTGGATAGGATAGAGTATAGGATAGGATAGGATAGAGGATACGATATTATAGAGGATAGGATAGGATAGAGAATAGGATCGGATAGAGGATAGGATAGGGGATTGGATAGGATAGAGGAAAGGATAGGATAGAGGATAGGATAGGATCGAGGATAAGATATAGGATTGGATAGGTTAGAGGATAGGATACGATAGTGGATAGGATAGATGATAGGATAGGATAGAGGATAGGATAGGATAGAGGATAGGATAGGGGATTGGATAGGATAGAGGATAGGATAGGATAGGATTGAGGATAGGATAGGATAGAGGAAAGGATAGGATAGAGGATCGGATAGGTGATTGGATAGGATAGAGGATAGGATAGGATAGAGGATAGTATAGGATAGAGGATAGGATAGGATAGAGGATAGGATAGGATAGAGGATAGGATAGGATAGAGGATATGATAGGATAGAGGATCGGATAGGGGATTGGATAGGATAGAGGATAGGATAGGATAGAGGATAGGATAGGATTGAGGATAGTATAGGATAGAGGAAAGGATAGGATAGAGGATCGGATAGGTGATTGGATAGGATATAGGATAGGATAGGATAGAGGATAGAATACGATAGAGGATAGGATATTATAGACGATAGGATAGGATAGAGGATAGGATAGGATAGAGGATAGGATAGAGGATAGGATAGGATAGAGGATAGGATAGGATAGAGGATAGGATAGGATAGAGGATAGGATAGGATAGAGGATCGGATAGGATAGAGGATAGGATAGAATAGGATAGAGGATAGGATAGGATAGAGGATAGGATAGGATAGAGGATAGGATAGGATAGGATAGAGGATAGGATAGGATAGAGGATAGGATAGGATAGAGGATAGAATACGATAGAGGATAGGATATTATAGAGGATAGGATAGGATAGAGGATAGGATAGGATAGAGGATAGGATAGGATAGAGGATAGGATAGGATAGAGGATAGGATAGGATAGAGGATAGGATAGGATAGAGGATAGGATAGGATAGAGGATAGGATAGGATAGAGGATAGGATAGGATAGAGGATAGGATAGGATAGAGGATAGGATAGGATAGAGGATAGGATAGGATAGAGGATAGGATAGGATTCAGGATAGTATAGGATAGAGGATAGGATAGGATAGAGTATAAGATAGGATAGAGGATAGGATAGGATAGAGGATAGGATAGGATAGAGGATAGGATAGGATAGAGGATAGGATAGGATAGAGGATAGTATAGGATAGAGGATAGGATAGCATACAGGATAGGATATGATAGAGGATAGGATAGGATACAGGATAGGATAGGGTAGAGGATAGAGGATAGGATACGATAGAGGATAGGATAGGATAGAGGATAGGATAGGGGATTGGATAGGATAGAGGATAGGATAGGATTGAGGATAGGATAGGATAGAGGAAAGGATAGGATAGAGGATCGGATAGGTGATTGGATAGGATAGAGGATAGGATAGGATAGAGGATAGTATAGGATAGAGGATATTATAGGATAGAGGATAGGATAGGATAGGATAGAGTATAGGATAGGATAGAGGATACGATATTATAGAGGATAGGATAGGATAGAGGAAACGATAGGGTATTGGATAGGATAGAGCATAGGATAAAGAATAGGATAGGATAGAGGATAGGATAGGGGATTGGATAGCATACGGGATTGGATAGGATAGAGGATAGGATACGATAGAGGATAGGATAGGATGGAGGATAGGATAGGGGATTGGATAGGATAGAGTATAGGATAGGATAGGATAGAGGATACGATATTATAGAGGATAGGATAGGATAGAGAATAGGATCGGATAGAGGATAGGATAGGGGATTGGATAGGATAGAGGAAAGGATAGGATAGAGGATAGGATAGGATCGAGGATAAGATATAGGATTGGATAGGTTAGAGGATAGGATACGATAGTGGATAGGATAGATGATAGGATAGGATAGAGGATAGGATAGGATAGAGGATAGGATAGGGGATTGGATAGGATAGAGGATAGGATAGGATAGGATTGAGGATAGGATAGGATAGAGGAAAGGATAGGATAGAGGATCGGATAGGTGATTGGATAGGATAGAGGATAGGATAGGATAGAGGATAGGATAGGATAGAGGATAGGATAGGACAGAGGATATGATAGGATAGAGGATCGGATAGGGGATTGGATAGGATAGAGGATAGGATAGGATAGAGGATAGGATAGGATTGAGGATAGTATAGGATAGAGGAAAGGATAGGATAGAGGATCGGATAGGTGATTGGATAGGATAGAGGATAGGATAGGATAGAGGATAGAATACGATAGAGGATAGGATATTATAGACGATAGGATAGGATAGAGGATAGGATAGGATAGAGGATAGGATAGAGGATAGGATAGGATAGAGGATAGGATAGGATAGAGGATAGGATAGGATAGAGGATAGGATAGGATAGAGGATCGGATAGGATAGAGGATAGGATAGAATAGGATAGAGGATAGGATAGGATAGAGGATAGGATAGGATAGAGGATAGGATAGGATAGAGGATAGGATAGGATAGAGGATAGGATAGGATAGAGGATAGAATACGATAGAGGATAGGATATTATAGAGGATTGGATAGGATAGAGGATAGGATAGGATAGAGGATAGGATAGGATAGAGGATAGGATAGGATAGAGGATAGGATAGGATAGAGGATAGGATAGGATAGAGGATAGGATAGGATAGAGGATAGGATAGGATAGAGGATAGGATAGGATAGAGGATAGGATAGGATAGAGGATAGGATAGGATAGAGGATAGGATAGGATAGAGGATAGGATAGGATAGAGGATAGGATAGGATAGAGGATAGGATAGGATAGAGGATAGGATAGGATAGAGGAAACGATAGGGTATTGGATAGGATAGAGCATAGGATAAAGAATAGGATAGGATAGAGGATAGGATAGGGGATTGGATAGCATACGGGATTGGATAGGATAGAGGATAGGATACGATAGAGGATAGGATAGGATGGAGGATAGGATAGGGGATTGGATAGGATAGAGTATAGGATAGGATAGGATAGAGGATACGATATTATAGAGGATAGGATAGGATAGAGAATAGGATCGGATAGAGGATAGGATAGGGGATTGGATAGGATAGAGGAAAGGATAGGATAGAGGATAGGATAGGATCGAGGATAAGATATAGGATTGGATAGGTTAGAGGATAGGATACGATAGTGGATAGGATAGATGATAGGATAGGATAGAGGATAGGATAGGATAGAGGATAGGATAGGGGATTGGATAGGATAGAGGATAGGATAGGATAGGATTGAGGATAGGATAGGATAGAGGAAAGGATAGGATAGAGGATCGGATAGGTGATTGGATAGGATAGAGGATAGGATAGGATAGAGGATAGTATAGGATAGAGGATAGGATAGGATAGAGGATAGGATAGGATAGAGGATAGGATAGGATAGAGGATATGATAGGATAGAGGATCGGATAGGGGATTGGATAGGATAGAGGATAGGATAGGATAGAGGATAGGATAGGATTGAGGATAGTATAGGATAGAGGAAAGGATAGGATAGAGGATCGGATAGGTGATTGGATAGGATAGAGGATAGGATAGGATAGAGGATAGAATACGATAGAGGATAGGATATTATAGACGATAGGATAGGATAGAGGATAGGATAGGATAGAGGATAGGATAGAGGATAGGATAGGATAGAGGATAGGATAGGATAGAGGATAGGATAGGATAGAGGATAGGATAGGATAGAGGATCGGATAGGATAGAGGATAGGATAGAATAGGATAGAGGATAGGATAGGATAGAGGATAGGATAGGATAGAGGATAGGATAGGATAGAGGATAGGATAGGATAGAGGATAGGATAGGATAGAGGATATGATAGGATAGAGGATCGGATAGGATAGAGGATAGGATAGGATAGAGGATAGAATACGATAGAGGATAGGATATTATAGAGGATAGGATAGGATAGAGGATAGGGTAGGATAGAGGATAGGATAGGATAGAGGATAGGATAGGATAGAGGATAGGATAGGATAGAGGATAGGATAGGATAGAGGATAGGATAGGATAGAGGATAGGATAGGATAGAGGATAGGATAGGATAGAGGATCGGATAGGATAGAGGATAGGATAGGATAGGATAGAGGATAGGATAGGATAGGATAGAGGATAGGATAGGATAGAGGATAGGATAGGATAGAGGATAGGATAGGATAGAGGATAGGATAGGATAGAGGATAGGATAGGATAGAGGATAGGATAGAGGATATGATAGGATAGAGGATAGGATAGGATAGAGGATAGGATAGGATAGAGGATAGAATACGATAGAGGATAGGATATTATAGAGGATAGGATAGGATAGAGGATAGGATAGGATAGAGGATAGGATAGGATAGAGGATAGGATAGGATAGAGGATAGAATAGGATAGAGGTTAGGATAGGATTGAGGATAGGATAGGATAGAGGATAGGATACGATAGAGGATAGGATATTATAGAGGATAGGATAGGATAGAGGATAGGAAAGGATAGAGGATAGGATAGGATAGTGATTAGGATAGCATAGAGGATAGGATAGGGGATTGGATAGGATAGAGGATAGGATAGGATAGAGGATAGGATAGGATTGAGGATAGTATAGGATAGAGGAAAGGATAGGATAGAGGATCGGATAGGTGATTGGATAGGATAGAGGATAGGATAGGATAGAGGACAGGATAGGATTCAGGATAGTATAGGATAGAGGATAGGATAGGATAGAGTATAAGATAGGATAGACGATAGGATAGGATAGAGGATAGGATAGGATAGAGGATAGGATAGGATAGAGGATAGGATAGGATAGAGGATAGTATAGGATAGAGGATAGGATAGCATACAGGATAGGATATGATAGAGGATAGGATAGGATACAGGATAGGATAGGATAGAGGATAGAGGATAGGATACGATAGAGGATAGGATAGGATAGAGGATAGGATAGGGGATTGGATAGGATAGAGGATAGGATAGGATTGAGGATAGGATAGGATAGAGGAAAGGATAGGATAGAGGATCGGATAGGTGATTGGATAGGATAGAGGATAGGATAGGATAGAGGATAGTATAGGATAGAGGATATTATAGGATAGAGGATAGGATAGGATAGGATAGAGTATAGGATAGGATAGAGGATACGATATTATAGAGGATAGGATAGGATAGAGGAAACGATAGGGTATTGGATAGGATAGAGCATAGGATAAAGAATAGGATAGGATAGAGGATAGGATAGGGGATTGGATAGCATACGGGATTGGATAGGATAGAGGATAGGATACGATAGAGGATAGGATAGGATGGAGGATAGGATAGGGGATTGGATAGGATAGAGTATAGGATAGGATAGGATAGAGGATACGATATTATAGAGGATAGGATAGGATAGAGAATAGGATCGGATAGAGGATAGGATAGGGGATTGGATAGGATAGAGGAAAGGATAGGATAGAGGATAGGATAGGATCGAGGATAAGATATAGGATTGGATAGGTTAGAGGATAGGATACGATAGTGGATAGGATAGATGATAGGATAGGATAGAGGATAGGATAGGATAGAGGATAGGATAGGGGATTGGATAGGATAGAGGATAGGATAGGATAGGATTGAGGATAGGATAGGATAGAGGAAAATATAGGATAGAGGATCGGATAGGTGATTGGATAGGATAGAGGATAGGATAGGATAGAGGATAGTATAGGATAGAGGATAGGATAGGATAGAGGATAGGATAGGATAGAGGATAGGATAGGATAGAGGATATGATAGGATAGAGGATCGGATAGGGGATTGGATAGGATAGAGGATAGGATAGGATAGAGGATAGGATAGGATTGAGGATAGTATAGGATAGAGGAAAGGATAGGATAGAGGATCGGATAGGTGATTGGATAGGATAGAGGATAGGATAGGATAGAGGATAGAATACGATAGAGGATAGGATATTATAGACGATAGGATAGGATAGAGGATAGGATAGGATAGAGGATAGGATAGAGGATAGGATAGGATAGAGGATAGGATAGGATAGAGGATAGGATAGGATAGAGGATAGGATAGGATAGAGGATAGGATAGGATAGAGGATCGGATAGGATAGAGGATAGGATAGAATAGGATAGAGGATAGGATAGGATAGAGGATAGGATAGGATAGAGGATAGGATAGGATAGAGGATAGGATAGGATAGAGGATAGGATAGGATAGAGGATAGAATACGATAGAGGATAGGATATTATAGAGGATAGGATAGGATAGAGGATAGGATAGGATAGAGGATAGGATAGGATAGAGGATAGGATAGGATAGAGGATAGGATAGGATAGAGGATAGGATAGGATAGAGGATAGGATAGGATAGAGGATAGGATAGGATAGAGGATAGGATAGGATAGAGGATAGGATAGGATAGAGGATAGGATAGGATAGAGGATAGGATAGGATAGAGGATAGGATAGGATAGAGGATAGGATAGGATAGAGGATAGGATAGGATAGAGGATAGGATAGGATAGAGGAAACGATAGGGTATTGGATAGGATAGAGCATAGGATAAAGAATAGGATAGGATAGAGGATAGGATAGGGGATTGGATAGCATACGGGATTGGATAGGATAGAGGATAGGATACGATAGAGGATAGGATAGGATGGAGGATAGGATAGGGGATTGGATAGGATAGAGTATAGGATAGGATAGGATAGAGGATACGATATTATAGAGGATAGGATAGGATAGAGAATAGGATCGGATAGAGGATAGGATAGGGGATTGGATAGGATAGAGGAAAGGATAGGATAGAGGATAGGATAGGATCGAGGATAAGATATAGGATTGGATAGGTTAGAGGATAGGATACGATAGTGGATAGGATAGATGATAGGATAGGATAGAGGATAGGATAGGATAGAGGATAGGATAGGGGATTGGATAGGATAGAGGATAGGATAGGATAGGATTGAGGATAGGATAGGATAGAGGAAAGGATAGGATAGAGGATCGGATAGGTGATTGGATAGGATAGAGGATAGGATAGGATAGAGGATAGTATAGGATAGAGGATAGGATAGGATAGAGGATAGGATAGGATAGAGGATAGGATAGGATAGAGGATATGATAGGATAGAGGATCGGATAGGGGATTGGATAGGATAGAGGATAGGATAGGATAGAGGATAGGATAGGATTGAGGATAGTATAGGATAGAGGAAAGGATAGGATAGAGGATCGGATAGGTGATTGGATAGGATAGAGGATAGGATAGGATAGGATAGAGTATAGGATAGGATAGAGGATACGATATTATAGAGGATAGGATAGGATAGAGGAAACGATAGGGTATTGGATAGGATAGAGCATAGGATAAAGAATAGGATAGGATAGAGGATAGGATAGGGGATTGGATAGCATACGGGATTGGATAGGATAGAGGATAGGATACGATAGAGGATAGGATAGGATGGAGGATAGGATAGGGGATTGGATAGGATAGAGTATAGGATAGGATAGGATAGAGGATACGATATTATAGAGGATAGGATAGGATAGAGGATAGGATCGGATAGAGGATAGGATAGGGGATTGGATAGGATAGAGGAAAGGATAGGATAGAGGATAGGATATAGGATTGGATAGGATAGAGGATAGGATAGGATAGAGGATAGGATAGGATAGAGGATAGGATAGGATAGAGGATATGATAGGATAGAGGATCGGATAGGGGATTGGATAGGATAGAGGATAGGATAGGATAGAGGATAGGATAGGATAGAGGATAGGATAGGATAGAGGATAGGATAGGATAGAGGATAGTATAGGATAGAGGATAGGATAGCATAGAGGATAGGATATGATAGAGGATAGGATAGGATACAGGATAGGATAGGATAGAGGATAGAGGATAGGATACGATAGAGGATAGGATAGGATAGAGGATAGGATAGGGGATTGGATAGGATAGAGGATAGGATAGGATTGAGGATAGGATAGGATAGAGGAAAGGATAGGATAGAGGATCGGATAGGTGATTGGATAGGATAGAGGATAGGATAGGATAGAGGATAGTATAGGATAGAGGATATTATAGGATAGAGGATAGGATAGGATAGGATAGAGTATAGGATAGGATAGAGGATACGATATTATAGAGGATAGGATAGGATAGAGGAAACGATAGGGTATTGGATAGGATACAGCATAGGATAAAGAATAGGATAGGATAGAGGATAGGATAGGGGATTGGATAGCATACGGGATTGGATAGGATAGAGGATAGGATACGATAGAGGATAGGATAGGATGGAGGATAGGATAGGGGATTGGATAGGATAGAGGATAGGATAGGATAGAGGATAGGATATAGGATTGGATAGGTTAGAGGATAGGATACGATAGTGGATAGGATAGATGATAGGATAGGATTGAGGATAGGATAGGATAGAGGAAAGGATAGGATAGAGGATCGGATAGGTGATTGGATAGGATAGAGGATAGGATAGGATAGAGGATAGGATAGGATAGAGGATATGATAGGATAGAGGATCGGATAGGATAGAGGATAGGATAGGAAAGAGGATAGAATACGATAGAGGATAGGATATTATAGAGGATAGGATAGGATAGAGGATAGGATAGGATAGAGGATAGGATAGGATAGAGGATAGGATAGGATAGAGGATAGGATAGGATAGAGGATAGTATAGGATAGAGGATATTATAGGATAGAGGATAGGATAGGATAGGATAGAGTATAGGATAGGATAGAGGATACGATATTATAGAGGATAGGATAGGATAGAGGAGACGATAGGGTATTGGATAGGATAGAGCATAGGATAAAGAATAGGATAGGATAGAGGATAGGATAGGGGATTGGATAGCATACGGGATTGGATAGGATAGAGGATAGGATACGATAGAGGATAGGATAGGATGGAGGATAGGATAGGGGATTGGATAGGATAGAGTATAGGATAGGATAGGATAGAGGATACGATATTATAGAGGATAGGATAGGATAGAGGATAGGATCGGATAGAGGATAGGATAGGGGATTGGATAGGATAGAGGATAGGATAGGATAGAGGATAGTATAGGATAGAGGATATTATAGGATAGAGGATAGGATAGGATAGGATAGAGTATAGGATAGGATAGAGGATACGATATTATAGAGGATAGGATAGGATAGAGGAAACGATAGGGTATTGGATAGGATACAGCATAGGATAAAGAATAGGATAGGATAGAGGATAGGATAGGGGATTGGATAGCATACGGGATTGGATAGGATAGAGGATAGGATACGATAGAGGATAGGATAGGATGGAGGATAGGATAGGGGATTGGATAGGATAGAGGATAGGATAGGATAGAGGATAGGATATAGGATTGGATAGGTTAGAGGATAGGATACGATAGTGGATAGGATAGATGATAGGATAGGATTGAGGATAGGATAGGATAGAGGAAAGGATAGGATAGAGGATCGGATAGGTGATTGGATAGGATAGAGGATAGGATAGGATAGAGGATAGGATAGGATAGAGGATATGATAGGATAGAGGATCGGATAGGATAGAGGATAGGATAGGAAAGAGGATAGAATACGATAGAGGATAGGATATTATAGAGGATAGGATAGGATAGAGGATAGGATAGGATAGAGGATAGGATAGGATAGAGGATAGGATAGGATAGAGGATAGGATAGGATAGAGGATAGTATAGGATAGAGGATATTATAGGATAGAGGATAGGATAGGATAGGATAGAGTATAGGATAGGATAGAGGATACGATATTATAGAGGATAGGATAGGATAGAGGAGACGATAGGGTATTGGATAGGATAGAGCATAGGATAAAGAATAGGATAGGATAGAGGATAGGATAGGGGATTGGATAGCATACGGGATTGGATAGGATAGAGGATAGGATACGATAGAGGATAGGATAGGATGGAGGATAGGATAGGGGATTGGATAGGATAGAGTATAGGATAGGATAGGATAGAGGATACGATATTATAGAGGATAGGATAGGATAGAGGATAGGATCGGATAGAGGATAGGATAGGGGATTGGATAGGATAGAGGAAAGGATAGGATAGAGGATAGGATAGGATAGAGGATAGGATATAGGATTGGATAGGATAGAGGATAGGATAGGATAGAGGATAGGATAGGATAGAGGATATGATAGGATAGAGGATCGGATAGGGGATTGGATAGGATAGAGGATAGGATAGGATAGAGGATAGGATAGGATTGAGAATAGTATAAGATAGAGGAAAGGATAGGATAGAGGATCGGATAGGTGATTGGATAGGATAGAGGATAGGATAGGATAGAGGATAGGATAGGATTCAGGATAGTATAGGATAGAGGATAGGATAGCATAGAGGATAGGATATGATAGAGGATAGGATAGGATACAGGATAGGATAGGATAGAGGATAGAGGATAGGATACGATCGAGGATTGGATAGGATAGAGGATAGGATAGGGGATTGGATAGGATAGAGGATAGGATAGGATTGAGGATAGGATAGGATAGAGGAAAGGATAGGATAGAGGATCGGATAGGTGATTGGATAGGATAGAGGATAGGATAGGATAGAGGATAGTATAGGATAGAGGATATTATAGGATAGAGGATAGGATAGGATAGGATAGAGTATAGGATAGGATAGAGGATACGATATTATAGAGGATAGGATAGGATAGAGGAAACGATAGGGTATTGGATAGGATAGAGCATAGGATAAAGAATAGGATAGGATAGAGGATAGGATAGGGGATTGGATAGCATACGGGATTGGATAGGATAGAGGATAGGATACGATAGAGGATAGGATAGGATGGAGGATAGGATAGGGGATTGGATAGGATAGAGTATAGGATAGGATAGGATAGAGGATACGATATTATAGAGGAAAGGATAGGATAGAGGATAGGATACGATAGAGGATAGGATATAGGATTGGATAGGATAGAGGATAGGATATGATAGAGGATAGGATAGGATAGAGGATAGGATAGGATAGAGGATATGATAGGATAGAGGATCGGATACGGGATTGGATAGGATAGAGGATAGGATAGGATAGAGGATAGGATAGGATGGAGGATAGGATAGGGGATTGGATAGGATAGAGTATAGGATAGGATAGGATAGAGGATACGATATTATAGAGGATAGGATAGGATAGAGGATAGGATCGGATAGAGGATAGGATAGGGGATTGGATAGGATAGAGGAAAGGATAGGATAGAGGATAGGATAGGATAGAGGATAGGATATAGGATTGGATAGGTTAGAGGATAGGATGCGATAGTGGATAGGATAGATGATAGGATAGGATGGAGGATAGGATAGGATAGAGGATAGGATAGGGGATTGGATAGGATAGAGGATAGGATAGGATAGAGGATAGGATAGGATTGAGGATAGGATAGGATAGAGGAAAGGATAGGATAGAGGATCGGATAGGTGATTGGATAGGATAGAGGATAGGATAGGATAGAGGATAGTATAGGATAGAGGATAGGATAGGATAGAGGATAGGATAGGATAGAGGATAGGATAGGATAGAGGATAGGATAGGATAGAGGATAGGATAGGATAGAGGATAGTATAGGATAGAGGATAGGATAGGATAGAGGATAGGATAGGATTGAGGATAGGATAGGATAGAGGAAAGGATAGGATAGAGGATCGGATAGGTGATTGGATAGGATAGAGGATAGGATAGGATAGAGGATAGTATAGGATAGAGGATATTATAGGATAGAGGATAGGATAGGATAGAGGATAGTATAGGATAGAGGATATTATAGGATAGAGGATAGGATAGGATAGAGGATATGATAGGATAGAGGATCGGATAGGATAGAGGATCGGATAGGATAGAGGATAGGATAGGATAGAGGATAGGATAGGATAGAGGATAGGATAGGATAGAGGATAGGATAGGATAGAGGATAGTATAGGATAGTGAATAGGATAGCATAGAGGATAGGATAGGGGATTGGATAGGATAGAGTATAGGATACGATAGAGGATAGGATCGGATAGAGGATAGGATAGGGGATTGTATAGGATAGAGGACAGGAGACGATAGAGGATAGGATAGGTTAGACGATAGGATAGGATAGAGGATAGGATAGGATAGAGGATAGGATAGAGGATAGGATAGAGGATAGGATAGAGGATAGGATAGGATAGAGGATAGAATAGGATAGAGGATAGGATAGGATTGAGGATAGGATAGGATAGAGGATAGGATATTATAGAGGATAGGATAGGATAGAGGATAAGATAGGATAGAGGATAGGATAGGATAGAGGATTGGATAGGATAGGATAGAGGATAGGATAGGATAGAGGATAGGATAGGATAGAGGATAGGATAGGATAGGATAGAGTATAGGATAGGATAGAGGATACGATATTATAGAGGATAGGATAGGATAGAGGAAACGATAGGGTATTGGATAGGATAGAGCATAGGATAAAGAATAGGATAGGATAGAGGATAGGATAGGGGATTGGATAGCATACGGGATTGGATAGGATAGAGGATAGGATACGATAGAGGATAGGATAGGATGGAGGATAGGATAGGGGATTGGATAGGATAGAGGAAAGGATAGGATAGAGGATAGGATAGGATAGAGGATAGGATATAGGATTGGATAGGTTAGAGGATAGGATACGATAGTGGATAGGATAGATGATAGGATAGGATAGAGGATAGGATAGGATAGAGGATAGGATAGGGGATTGGATAGGATAGAGGATAGGATAGGATAGAGGATAGGATAGGATTGAGGATAGGATAGGATAGAGGAAAGGATAGGATAGAGGATCGGATAGGTGATTGGATAGGATAGAGGATAGGATAGGATAGAGGATAGTATAGGATAGAGGATAGGATAGGATAGAGGATAGGATAGGATTGAGGATAGGATAGGATAGAGGAAAGGATAGGATAGAGGATCGGATAGGTGATTGGATAGGATAGAGGATAGGATAGGATAGAGGATAGTATAGGATAGAGGATATTATAGGATAGAGGATAGGATAGGATAGGATAGAGTATAGGATAGGATAGAGGATACGATATTATAGAGGATAGGATAGGATAGAGGAAACGATACGGTATTGGATAGGATAGAGCATAGGATAAAGAAGAGGATAGGATAGAGGATAGGATAGGATAGAGGATAGGATAGAGGATAGGATAGTGGATTGTATAGGATAGAGGATAGGATAGGATAGAGGATAGGATACGATAGAGGATAGGATATTATAGAGGATAGGATAGGATAGAGGATAGGATAGGATAGAGGATAGGATAGGATAGAGGATAGGATAGGATAGAGGATAGGATAGGATAGAGGATAGTATAGGATAGTGAATAGGATAGCATAGAGGATAGGATAGGGGATTGGATAGGATAGAGTATAGGATACGATAGAGGATAGGATCGGATAGAGGATAGGATAGGGGATTGTATAGGATAGAGGACAGGAGACGATAGAGGATAGGATAGGTTAGACGATAGGATAGGATAGAGGATAGGATAGGATAGAGGATAGGATAGGATAGAGGATAGGATAGAGGATAGGATAGAGGATAGGATAGAGGATAGGATAGGATAGAGGATAGGATAGGATAGAGGATAGGATAGGATAGAGGATAGGATAGGATAGAGGATAGGATAGGATAGAGTATAGGATAGGATAGAGGATAGGATAGGATAGAGGATAGGATATAGGATTGGATAGGATAGAGGATACGATACGATAGTGGATAGGATAGATGATAGGATAGGATAGAAGATAGGATCGGATAGAGGATAGGATAGGATAGAGGATAGGATAGAGGATAGGATAGAGGATAGGATAGTGGATTGTATAGGATAGAGGATAGGATAGGATAGAGGATAGGATACGATAGAGGATAGGATAGGATAGAGGATAGGATACGATAGAGGATAGGATATTATAGAGGATAGGATAGGATAGAGGATAGGATAGGATAGAGGATAGGATAGGATAGTGGATAGGATAGGATAGAGGATAGGATAGGATAGAGGATAGTATAGGATAGTGAATAAGATAGCATAGAGGATAGGATAGAGGATTGGATAGGATAGAGGATAGGATAGGATAGAGGATAGGATAGGATTGAGGATAGTATAGGATAGAGGAAAGGATAGGATAGAGGATCGGATAGGTGATTGGATAGGATAGAGGATAGGATAGGATTCAGGATAGTATAGGATAGAGGATAGGATAGGATAGAGTATAAGATAGGATAGAGGATAGGATAGGATAGAGGATAGGATAGGATAGAGGATATGATAGGATAGAGGATAGGATAGGATAGAGGATAGTATAGGATAGAGGATAGGATAGCATAGAGGATAGGATATATAGAGGATAGGATAGGATACAGGATAGGATAGGATAGAGGATAGAGGATAGGATACGATAGAGGATAGGATAGAGGATAGGATAGGATAGAGGATAGGATAGGATAGAGGATATGATAGGATAGAGGATCGGATAGGATAGGGGATAGGATAGGATAGAGGATAGAATACGATAGAGGATAGGATATTATAGAGGATAGGATAGGATAGAGGATAGGATAGGATAGAGGATAGGATAGGATAGAGGATAGGATAGGATAGAGGATAGGATAGGATAGAGGATAGGATAGGATAGAGGATAGGATAGGATAGAGGATAGGATAGGATAGAGGATAGGATAGGATAAAGGATAGGATAGGATAGAGGATAGGATAGGATAGAGGATAGGATAGGATAGAGGATAGGATAGGATAGAGGATAGGATAGGATAGGATAGAGGATAGGATAGGATAGAGGATAGGATAGGATAGAGGATAGGATAGAGGATAGGATAGAGGATAGGATAGGATAGGATAGAGGATAGGATAGAGGATAGGATAGGATAGAGGATATGATAGGATAGAGGATCGGATAGGATAGAGGATAGGATATGATAGAGGATAGGATAGGATAGAGGATCGGATAGGATAGAGGATAGGATAGTATAGGATAGAGGATAGGATAGGATAGAGGATAGGATAGGATAGAGGATAGGATAGAGGATAGGATAGGATAGAGGATATGATAGGATAGAGGATCGGATAGGATAGAGGATAGGATAGGATAGAGGATAGGATACGATAGAGGATAGGATATTATAGAGGATAGGATAGGATAGAGGATAGGATAGGATAGAGGATAGGATAGGATAGAGGATAGGATAGGATAGAGGATAGGATAGGATAGAGGATAGTATAGGATAGTGAATAGGATAGCATAGAGGATAGGATAGGGGATTGTATAGGATAGAGGACAGGAGACGATAGAGGATACGATAGGATAGAGGATAGGATAGGATAGAGGATAGGATAGGATAGGGGATCGGATAGGATAGAGGATAGGATAGGATAGGATAGAGGATAGGATAGGATAGAGGATAGGATAGGATAGAGGATAGGATAGGATAGAGGATATGATAGGATAGAGGATCGGATAGGATAGAGGATAGGATAGGATTGAGGATAGTATAGGATAGAGGAAAGGATAGGATAGAGGATCGGATAGGTGATTGGATAGGATAGAGGATAGGATAGGATAGAGGATAGGATAGGATTCAGGATAGTATAGGATAGAGGATAGGATAGGATAGAGGATATGATAGGATAGAGGATCGGATAGGATAGAGGATAGGATAGGATAGAGGATAGAATACGATAGAGGATAGGATAGGATAGAGGATCGGATAGGATAGAGGATAGGATAGTATAGGATAGAGGATAGGATAGGATAGAGGATAGGATAGGATAGAGGATAGGATAGAGGATAGGATAGGATAGAGGATATGATAGGATAGAGGATCGGATAGGATAGAGGATAGGATAGGATAGAGGATAGGATAGGATAGAGGATCGGATAGGATAGAGGATAGGATAGTATAGGATAGAGGATAGGATAGGATAGAGGATAGGATAGGATAGAGGATAGGATAGAGGATAGGATAGGATAGAGGATATGATAGGATAGAGGATCGGATAGGATAGAGGATAGGATAGGATAGAGGATCGGATAGGATAGAGGATAGGATAGTATAGGATAGAGGATAGGATAGGATAGAGGATAGGATAGGATAGAGGATAGGATAGAGGATAGGATAGGATAGAGGATATGATAGGATAGAGGATCGGATAGGATAGAGGATAGGATAGGATAGAGGATAGGATACGATAGAGGATAGGATATTATAGAGGATAGGATAGGATAGAGGATAGGATAGGATAGAGGATAGGATAGGATAGAGGATAGGATAGGATAGAGGATAGGATAGGATAGAGGATAGTATAGGATAGTGAATAGGATAGCATAGAGGATAGGATAGGGGATTGTATAGGATAGAGGACAGGAGACGATAGAGGATACGATAGGATAGAGGATAGGATAGGATAGAGGATAGGATAGGATAGGGGATCGGATAGGATAGAGGATAGGATAGGATAGGATAGAGGATAGGATAGGATAGAGGATAGGATAGGATAGAGGATAGGATAGGATAGAGGATATGATAGGATAGAGGATCGGATAGGATAGAGGATAGGATAGGATTGAGGATAGTATAGGATAGAGGAAAGGATAGGATAGAGGATCGGATAGGTGATTGGATAGGATAGAGGATAGGATAGGATAGAGGATAGGATAGGATTCAGGATAGTATAGGATAGAGGATAGGATAGGATAGAGGATATGATAGGATAGAGGATCGGATAGGATAGAGGATAGGATAGGATAGAGGATAGAATACGATAGAGGATAGGATAGGATAGAGGATCGGATAGGATAGAGGATAGGATAGTATAGGATAGAGGATAGGATAGGATAGAGGATAGGATAGGATAGAGGATAGGATAGAGGATAGGATAGGATAGAGGATATGATAGGATAGAGGATCGGATAGGATAGAGGATAGGATAGGATAGAGGATAGGATAGGATAGAGGATCGGATAGGATAGAGGATAGGATAGTATAGGATAGAGGATAGGATAGGATAGAGGATAGGATAGGATAGAGGATAGGATAGAGGATAGGATAGGATAGAGGATATGATAGGATAGAGGATCGGATAGGATAGAGGATAGGATAGGATAGAGGATAGGATAGGATAGAGGATAGGATAGGATAGAGGATAGGATAGGATAGAGGATAGGATAGGATAGAGGATAGGATAGGATAGAGGATAGGATAGGATAGAGGATAGGATAGGATAGAGGATAGGATAGGATAGAGGATAGGATAGGATAGAGGATAGGATAGGATAGAGGATAGGATAGGATAGAGGATATGATAGGATAGAGGATCGGATAGGATAGAGGATAGGATAGGATAGAGGATAGAATACGATAGAGGATAGGATATTATAGAGGATAGGATAGGATAGAGGATAGGATAGGATAGAGGATAGGATAGGATAGAGGATAGGATAGGATAGAGGATAGGATAGGATAGAGGATAGGATAGGATAGAGGATAGGATAGGATAGAGGATAGGATAGGATAGAGGATAGGATAGGATAGAGGATAGTATATGATTCAGGATAGTATAGGATAGAGGATAGGATAGGATAGAGTATAAGATAGGATAGAGGATAGGATAGGATAGAGGATAGGATAGGATAGAGGATATGGTAGGATAGAGGATAGGATAGGATAGAGGATAGTATAGGATAGAGGATAGGATAGCATAGAGGATAGGATATGATAGAGGATAGGATAGGATACAGGATAGGATAGGATAGAGGATAGAGGATAGGATACGATAGAGGATAGGATAGAGGATAGGATAGGATAGAGGATAGGATAGGATAGAGGATATGATAGGATTGAGGATAGTATAGGATAGAGGAAAGGATAGGATAGAGGATCGGATAGGTGATTGGATAGGATAGAGGATAGGATAGGATAGAGGATAGTATAGGATAGAGGATAGGATAGCATAGAGGATAGGATAGGATAGAGGATAGGATAGGATAGAGGATAGGATAGGATAGAGGATAGGATAGGATAGAGGATAGGATAGGATAGAGGATAGGATATTATAGAGGATAGGATAGGATAGAGGATAGGATAGGATAGAGGATAGGATAGGATAGAGGATAGGATAGGATAGAGGATAGGATAGGATAGAGGATAGGATAGGATAGAGGATAGGATAGGATAGAGGATCGGATAGGATAGAGGATAGGATAGTATAGGATAGAGGATAGGATAGGATAGAGGATAGGGTAGGATAGAGGATAGGATAGAGGATAGGATAGAGGATAGGATAGGATAGAGGATATGATAGGATAGAGGATCGGATAGGATAGAGGATAGGATAGGATAGAGGATAGGATAGGATAGAGGATAGGATAGTATAGGATAGAGGATAGGATAGGATAGAGGATAGGATAGGATAGAGGATAGGATAGAGGATAGGATAGGATAGAGGATATGATAGGATAGAGGATCGGATAGGATAGAGGATAGGATAGGATAGAGGATAGGATAGGATAGAGGATAGGATAGGATAGAGGATAGGATAGGATAGAGGATAGGATAGGATAGAGGATAGGATAGGATAGAGGATAGGATAGGATAGAGGATAGGATAGGATAGAGGATAGGATAGGATAGAGGATAGGATAGGATAGAGGATAGGATAGGATAGAGGATAGGATAGGATAGAGGATATGATAGGATAGAGGATCGGATAGGATAGAGGATAGGATAGGATAGAGGATAGAATACGATAGAGGATAGGATATTATAGAGGATAGGATAGGATAGAGGATAGGATTGGATAGAGGATAGGATAGGATAGAGTATAGGATAGGATAGAGGATAGGATAGGATAGAGGATAGGATAGGATAGAGGATAGGATATGATAGAGGATAGGATAGGATAGAGGATAGTATAGGATAGTGAATAGGATAGCATAGAGGATAGGATAGGGGATTGGATAGGATAGAGTATAGGATACGATAGAGGATAGGATCGGATAGAGGATAGGATAGGGGATTGTATAGGATAGAGGACAGGAGACGATAGAGGATAGGATAGGTTAGACGATAGGATAGGATAGAGGATAGGATAGGATAGAGGATAGGATAGGATAGAGGATAGGATAGAGGATAGGATAGAGGATAGGATAGAGGATAGGATAGAGGATAGGATAGAGGATAGGATAGGATAGAGGATAGAATAGGATAGAGGATAGGATAGGATTGAGGATAGGATAGGATAGAGGATAGGATATTATAGAGGATAGGATAGGATAGAGGATAAGATAGGATAGAGGATAGGATAGGATAGAGGATTGGATAGGATAGGATAGAGGATAGGATAGGATAGAGGATATGATAGGATAGAGGATCGGATAGGGGATTGGATAGGATAGAGGATAGGATAGGATAGAGGATAGGATAGGATTGAGGATAGTATAGGATAGAGGAAAGGATAGGATAGAGGATCGGATAGATGATTGGATAGGATAGAGGATAGGATAGGATAGAGGATAGGATAGGATTCAGGATAGTATAGGATAGAGGATAGGATAGGATAGAGTATAAGATAGGATAGAGTATAGGATAGGATAGAGGATAGGATACGATAGAGGATAGAATAGGATAGAGGATAGGATAGGATAGAGGATAGTATAGGATAGAGGATAGGATAGCATAGAGGATAGGATATGATAGAGGATAGGATAGGATACAGGATAGGATAGGATAGAGGATAGAGGATAGGATACGATAGAGGATAGGATAGGATAGAGGATAGGATAGGGGATTGGATAGGATAGAGGATAGGATAGGATTGAGGATAGGATAGGATAGAGGAAAGGATAGGATAGAGGATCGGATAGGTGATTGGATAGGATAGAGGATAGGATAGGATAGAGGATAGTATAGGATAGAGGATATTATAGGATAGAGGATAGGATAGGATAGGATAGAGTATAGGATAGGATAGAGGATACGATATTATAGAGGATAGGATAGGATAGAGGAAACGATAGGGTATTGGATAGGATAGAGCATAGGATAAAGAATAGGATAGGATAGAGGATAGGATAGGGGATTGGATAGCATACGGGATTGGATAGGATAGAGGATAGGATACGATAGAGGATAGGATAGGATGGAGGATAGGATAGGGGATTGGATAGGATAGAGTATAGGATAGGATAGGATAGAGGATACGATATTATAGAGGATAGGATAGGATAGAGGATAGGATCGGATAGAGGATAGGATAGGGGATTGGATAGGATAGAGGAAAGGATAGGATAGAGGATAGGATATAGGATTGGATAGGATAGAGGATAGGATAGGATAGAGGATAGGATAGGATAGAGGATAGGATAGGATAGAGGATATGATAGGATAGAGGATCGGATAGGGGATTGGATAGGATAGAGGATAGGATAGGATAGAGGATAGGATAGGATAGAGGATAGGATAGGATAGAGGATAGGATAGGATAGAGGATAGTATAGGATAGAGGATAGGATAGCATAGAGGATAGGATATGATAGAGGATAGGATAGGATACAGGATAGGATAGGATAGAGGATAGAGGATAGGATACGATAGAGGATAGGATAGGATAGAGGATAGGATAGGGGATTGGATAGGATAGAGGATAGGATAGGATTGAGGATAGGATAGGATAGAGGAAAGGATAGGATAGAGGATCGGATAGGTGATTGGATAGGATAGAGGATAGGATAGGATAGAGGATAGTATAGGATAGAGGATATTATAGGATAGAGGATAGGATAGGATAGGATAGAGTATAGGATAGGATAGAGGATACGATATTATAGAGGATAGGATAGGATAGAGGAAACGATAGGGTATTGGATAGGATACAGCATAGGATAAAGAATAGGATAGGATAGAGGATAGGATAGGGGATTGGATAGCATACGGGATTGGATAGGATAGAGGATAGGATACGATAGAGGATAGGATAGGATGGAGGATAGGATAGGGGATTGGATAGGATAGAGGATAGGATAGGATAGAGGATAGGATATAGGATTGGATAGGTTAGAGGATAGGATACGATAGTGGATAGGATAGATGATAGGATAGGATTGAGGATAGGATAGGATAGAGGAAAGGATAGGATAGAGGATCGGATAGGTGATTGGATAGGATAGAGGATAGGATAGGATAGAGGATAGGATAGGATAGAGGATATGATAGGATAGAGGATCGGATAGGATAGAGGATAGGATAGGAAAGAGGATAGAATACGATAGAGGATAGGATATTATAGAGGATAGGATAGGATAGAGGATAGGATAGGATAGAGGATAGGATAGGATAGAGGATAGGATAGGATAGAGGATAGGATAGGATAGAGGATAGGATAGGATAGAGGATAGGATAGGATAGAGGATAGGATAGGATAGAGAATATTATAGGATAGAGGATAGGATAGAGGATAGGATAGAGGATAGGATAGGATAGAGGATAGGATATAGGATTGGATAGGATAGAGGATAGGATACGATAGTGGATAGGATAGATGATAGGATAGGATAGAGGATAGGATAGGATAGAGGATAGTATAGGATAGTGAATAGGATAGCATAGAGGATAGGATAGGGGATTGGATAGGATAGAGTATAGGATACGATAGAGGATAGGATCGGATAGAGGATAGGATAGGATAGAGTATAAGATAGGATAGAGTATAGGATAGGATAGAGGATAGGATACGATAGAGGATAGGATAGGATAGAGGATAGGATAGGATAGAGGATAGTATAGGATAGAGGATAGGATAGCATAGAGGATAGGATATGATAGAGGATAGGATAGGATACAGGATAGGATAGGATAGAGGATAGGGGATAGGATACGATAGAGGATAGGATAGGATAGAGGATAGGATAGGGGATTGGATAGGATAGAGGATAGGATAGGTTTGAGGATAGGATAGGATAGAGGAAAGGATAGGATAGAGGATCGGATAGGTGATTGGATAGGATAGAGGATAGGATAGGATAGAGGATAGTATAGGATAGAGGATATTATAGGATAGAGGATAGGATAGGATAGGATAGAGTATAGGATAGGATAGAGGATACGATATTATAGAGGATAGGATAGGATAGAGGAGACGATAGGGTATTGGATAGGATAGAGCATAGGATAAAGAATAGGATAGGATAGAGGATAGGATAGGGGATTGGATAGCATACGGGATTGGATAGGATAGAGGATAGGATACGATAGAGGATAGGATATAGGATTGGATAGGATAGAGGATAGGATAGGATAGAGGATAGGATAGGATAGAGGATATGATAGGATAGAGGATCGGATAGGGGATTGGATAGGATAGAGGATAGGATAGGATAGAGGATAGGATAGGATTGAGGATAGTATAAGATAGAGGAAAGGATAGGATAGAGGATCGGATAGGTGATTGGATAGGATAGAGGATAGGATAGGATAGAGGATAGGATAGGATTCAGGATAGTATAGGATAGAGGATAGGATAGCATAGAGGATAGGATATGATAGAGGATAGGATAGGATACAGGATAGGATAGGATAGAGGATAGAGGATAGGATACGATCGAGGATTGGATAGGATAGAGGATAGGATAGGGGATTGGATAGGATAGAGGATAGGATAAAGAATAGGATAGGATAGAGGATAGGATAGGGGATTGGATAGCATACGGGATTGGATAGGATAGAGGATAGGATACGATAGAGGATAGGATAGGATGGAGGATAGGATAGGGGATTGGATAGGATAGAGTATAGGATAGGATAGGATAGAGGATACGATATTATAGAGGAAAGGATAGGATAGAGGATAGGATACGATAGAGGATAGGATATAGGATTGGATAGGATAGAGGATAGGATATGATAGAGGATAGGATAGGATAGAGGATAGGATAGGATAGAGGATATGATAGGATAGAGGATCGGATAGGGGATTGGATAGGATAGAGGATAGGATAGGATAGAGGATAGGATAGGATGGAGGATAGGATAGGGGATTGGATAGGATAGAGTATAGGATAGGATAGGATAGAGGATACGATATTATAGAGGATAGGATAGGATAGAGGATAGGATCGGATAGAGGATAGGATAGGGGATTGGATAGGATAGAGGAAAGGATAGGATAGAGGATAGGATAGGATAGAGGATAGGATATAGGATTGGATAGGTTAGAGGATAGGATGCGATAGTGGATAGGATAGATGATAGGATAGGATGGAGGATAGGGTAGGATAGAGGATAGGATAGGGGATTGGATAGGATAGAGGATAGGATAGGATAGAGGATAGGATAGGATTGAGGATAGGATAGGATAGAGGAAAGGATAGGATAGAGGATCGGATAGGTGATTGGATAGGATAGAGGATAGGATAGGATAGAGGATAGGATAGGATAGAGGATAGTATAGGATAGAGGATAGGATAGCATAGAGGATAGGATATGATAGAGGATAGGATAGGATACAGGATAGGATAGGATAGAGGATAGAGGATAGGATACGATAGAGGATAGGATAGGATAGAGGATAGGATAGGGGATTGGATAGGATAGAGGATAGGATAGGATTGAGGATAGGATAGGATAGAGGAAAGGATAGGATAGAGGATCGGATAGGTGATTGGATAGGATAGAGGATAGGATAGGATAGAGGATATGATAGGATAGAGGATCGGATAGGATAGAGGATAGGATAGGAAAGAGGATAGAATACGATGGAGGATAGGATATTATAGAGGATAGGATAGGATAGAGGATAGGATAGGATAGAGGATTTGATAGGATAGAGGATAGGATAGGATAGAGGATAGGATAGGATAGAGGATAGGATAGGATAGAGGATAGGATAGGATAGAGAATATTATAGGATAGAGGATAGGATAGAGGATAGGATAGAGGATAGGATAGGATAGAGGATAGGATATAGGATTGGATAGGATAGAGGATAGGATACGATAGTGGATAGGATAGATGATAGGATAGGATAGAGGATAGGATAGGATAGAGGATAGTATAGGATAGTGAATAGGATAGCATAGAGGATAGGATAGGGGATTGGATAGGATAGAGTATAGGATACGATAGAGGATAGGATCGGATAGAGGATAGGATAGGATAGAGGATAGGATAGGATTCAGGATAGTATAGGATAGAGGATAGGATAGGATAGAGTATAAGATAGGATAGAGTATAGGATAGGATAGAGGATAGGATACGATAGAGGATAGGATAGGATAGAGGATAGGATAGGATAGAGGATAGTATAGGATAGAGGATAGGATAGCATAGACGATAGGATATGATAGAGGATAGGATAGGATACAGGATAGGATAGGATAGAGGATAGGGGATAGGATACGATAGAGGATAGGATAGGATAGAGGATAGGATAGGGGATTGGATAGGATAGAGGATAGGATAGGTTTGAGGATAGGATAGGATAGAGGAAAGGATAGGATAGAGGATCGGATAGGTGATTGGATAGGATAGAGGATAGGATAGGATAGAGGATAGTATAGGATAGAGGATATTATAGGATAGAGGATAGGATAGGATAGGATAGAGTATAGGATAGGATAGAGGATACGATATTATAGAGGATAGGATAGGATAGAGGAGACGATAGGGTATTGGATAGGATAGAGCATAGGATAAAGAATAGGATAGGATGGAGGATAGGATAGGGGATTGGATAGCATACGGGATTGGATAGGATAGAGGATAGGATACGATAGAGGATAGGATAGGATGGAGGATAGGATAGGGGATTGGATAGGATAGAGTATAGGATAGGATAGGATAGAGGATACGATATTATAGAGGATAGGATAGGATAGAGGATAGGATCGGATAGAGGATAGGATAGGGGATTGGATAGGATAGAGGAAAGGATAGGATAGAGGATAGGATAGGATAGAGGATAGGATATAGTATTGGATAGGATAGAGGATAGGATAGGATAGAGGATAGGATAGGATAGAGGATATGATAGGATAGAGGATCGGATAGGGGATTGGATAGGATAGAGGATAGGATAGGATAGAGAATATTATAGGATAGAGGATAGGATAGAGGATAGGATAGAGGATAGGATAGGATAGAGGATAGGATATAGGATTGGATAGGATAGAGGATAGGATACGATAGTGGATAGGATAGATGATAGGATAGGATAGAGGATAGGATAGGATAGAGGATAGGATAGGATAGAGGATAGGATAGGATAGAGGATAGGATAGGATAGAGAATATTATAGGATAGAGGATAGGATAGAGGATAGGATAGAGGATAGGATAGGATAGAGGATAGGATAGGATTCAGGATAGTATAGGATAGAGGATAGGATAGGATAGAGTATAAGATAGGATAGAGTATAGGATAGGATAGAGGATAGGATACGATAGAGGATAGGATAGGATAGAGGATAGGATAGGATAGAGGATAGTATAGGATAGAGGATAGGATAGCATAGAGGATAGGATATGATAGAGGATAGGATAGGATACAGGATAGGATAGGATAGAGGATAGGGGATAGGATACGATAGAGGATAGGATAGGATAGAGGATAGGATAGGGGATTGGATAGGATAGAGGATAGGATAGGTTTGAGGATAGGATAGGATAGAGGAAAGGATAGGATAGAGGATCGGATAGGTGATTGGATAGGATAGAGGATAGGATAGGATAGAGGATAGTGTAGGATAGAGGATATTATAGGATAGAGGATAGGATAGGATAGGATAGAGTATAGGATAGGATAGAGGATACGATATTATAGAGGATAGGATAGGATAGAGGAGACGATAGGGTATTGGATAGGATAGAGCATAGGATAAAGAATAGGATAGGATAGAGGATAGGATAGGGGATTGGATAGCATACGGGATTGGATAGGATAGAGGATAGGATACGATAGAGGATAGGATAGGATGGAGGATAGGATAGGGGATTGGATAGGATAGAGTATAGGATAGGATAGGATAGAGGATACGATATTATAGAGGATAGGATAGGATAGAGGATAGGATCGGATAGAGGATAGGATAGGGGATTGGATAGGATAGAGGAAAGGATAGGATAGAGGATAGGATAGGATAGAGGATAGGATATAGTATTGGATAGGATAGAGGATAGGATAGGATAGAGGATAGGATAGGATAGAGGATATGATAGGATAGAGGATCGGATAGGGGATTGGATAGGATAGAGGATAGGATAGGATAGAGGATAGGATAGGATTGAGGATAGTATAAGATAGAGGAAAGGATAGGATAGAGGATCGGATATGTGATTGGATAGGATAGAGGATAGGATAGGATAGAGGATAGGATAGGATTCAGGATAGTATAGGATAGAGGATAGGATAGCATAGAGGATAGGATATGATAGAGGATAGGATAGGATACAGGATAGGATAGGATAGAGGATAGAGGATAGGATACGATCGAGGATTGGATAGGATAGAGGATAGGATAGGGGATTGGATAGGATAGAGGATAGGATAGGATTGAGGATAGGATAGGATAGAGGAAAGGATAGGATAGAGGATCGGATAGGTGATTGGATAGGATAGAGGATAGGATAGGATAGAGGATAGTATAGGATAGAGGATATTATAGGATAGAGGATAGGATAGGATAGGATAGAGTATAGGATAGGATAGAGGATACGATATTATAGAGGATAGGATAGGATAGAGGAAACGATAGGGTATTGGATAGGATAGAGCATAGGATAAAGAATAGGATAGGATAGAGGATAGGATAGGGGATTGGATAGCATACGGGATTGGATAGGATAGAGGATAGGATACGATAGAGGATAGGATAGGATGGAGGATAGGATAGGGGATTGGATAGGATAGAGTATAGGATAGGATAGGATAGAGGATACGATATTATAGAGGAAAGGATAGGATAGAGGATAGGATAGGATAGAGGATCGGATAGGGGATTGGATAGGATAGAGGATAGGATAGGATAGAGGATAGGATAGGATGGAGGATAGGATAGGGGATTGGATAGGATAGAGTATAGGATAGGATAGGATAGAGGATACGATATTATAGAGGATAGGATAGGATAGAGGATAGGATCGGATAGAGGATAGGATAGGGGATTGGATAGGATAGAGGAAAGGATAGGATAGAGGATAGGATAGGATAGAGGATAGGATATAGGATTGGATAGGTTAGAGGATAGGATGCGATAGTGGATAGGATAGATGATAGGATAGGATGGAGGATAGGATAGGATAGAGGATAGGATAGGGGATTGGATAGGATAGAGGATAGGATAGGATAGAGGATAGGATAGGATTGAGGATAGGATAGGATAGAGGAAAGGATAGGATAGAGGATCGGATAGGTGATTGGATAGGATAGAGGATAGGATAGGATAGAGGATAGTATAGGATAGAGGATAGGATAGGATAGAGGATAGGATAGGATAGAGGATAGGATAGGATAGAGGATAGGATAGGATAAAGGATAGGATAGGATAGAGGATAGTATAGGATAGAGGATAGGATAGGATAGAGGATAGGATAGGATTGAGGATAGGATAGGATAGAGGAAAGGATAGGATAGAGGATCGGATAGGTGATTGGATAGGATAGAGGATAGGATAGGATAGAGGATAGTATAGGATAGAGGATATTATAGGATAGAGGATAGGATAGGATAGAGGATAGTATAGGATAGAGGATATTATAGGATAGAGGATAGGATAGGATGGGATAGAGTATAGGATAGGATAGAGGATACGATATTATAGAGGATAGGATAGGATAGAGGAAACGATACGGTATTGGATAGGATAGAGCATAGGATAAAGAAGAGGATAGGGTAGAGGATAGGATAGGGGATTGGATAGCATACGGGATTGGATAGGATAGAGGATAGGATACGATAGAGGATAGGATAGGATGGAGGATAGGATAGGGGATTGGATAGGATAGAGTATAGGATAGGATAGGATAGAGGATACGATATTATAGAGGATAGGATAGGATAGAGGATAGGATCGGATAGAGGATAGGATAGGGGATTGGATAGGATAGAGGAAAGGATAGGATAGAGGATAGGATAGGATAGAGGATAGGATATAGGATTGGATAGGATAGAGGATAGGATAGGATAGAGGATAGGATAGGATAGAGGATAGGATAGGATAGAGGATATGATAGGATAGAGGATCGGATAGGGGATTGGATAGGATAGAGGATAGGATAGGATAGAGGATAGGATAGGATTGAGGATAGTATAAGATAGAGGAAAGGATAGGATAGAGGATCGGATAGGTGATTGGATAGGATAGAGGATAGGATAGGATAGAGGATAGGATAGGATTCAGGATAGTATAGGATAGAGGATAGGATAGCATAGAGGATACGATATTATAGAGGATAGGATAGGATAGAGGAAACGATAGGGTATTGGATAGGATAGAGCATAGGATAAAGAATAGGATAGGATAGAGGATAGGATAGGGGATTGGATAGCATACGGGATTGTATAGGATAGAGGATAGGATACGATAGAGGATAGGATAGGATGGAGGATAGGATAGGGGATTGGATAGGATAGAGTATAGGATAGGATAGGATAGAGGATACGATATTATAGAGGAAAGGATAGGATAGAGGATAGGATACGATAGAGGATAGGATATAGGATTGGATAGGATAGAGGATAGGATATGATAGAGGATAGGATAGGATAGAGGATAGGATAGGATAGAGGATATGATAGGATAGAGGATCGGATAGGGGATTGGATAGGATAGAGGATAGGATAGGATAGAGGATAGGATAGGATGGAGGATAGGATAGGGGATTGGATAGGATAGAGTATAGGATAGGATAGGATAGAGGATACGATATTATAGAGGATAGGATAGGATAGAGGATAGGATCGGATAGAGGATAGGATAGGGGATTGGATAGGATAGAGGAAAGGATAGGATAGAGGATAGGATAGGATAGAGGATAGGATATAGGATTGGATAGGTTAGAGGATAGGATGCGATAGTGGATAGGATAGATGATAGGATAGGATGGAGGATAGGATAGGATAGAGGATAGGATAGGGGATTGGATAGGATAGAGGATAGGATAGGATAGAGGATAGGATAGGATTGAGGATAGGATAGGATAGAGGAAAGGATAGGATAGAGGATCGGATAGGTGATTGGATAGGATAGAGGATAGGATAGGATAGAGGATAGTATAGGATAGAGGATAGGATAGGATAGAGGATAGGATAGGATAGAGGATAGGATAGGATAGAGGATAGGATAGGATAGAGGATAGGATAGGATAGAGGATAGTATAGGATAGAGGATAGGATAGGATAGAGGATAGGATAGGATTGTGGATAGGATAGGATAGAGGAAAGGATAGGATAGAGGATCGGATAGGTGATTGGATAGGATAGAGGATAGGATAGGATAGAGGATAGTATAGGATAGAGGATATTATAGGATAGAGGATAGGATAGGATAGAGGATAGTATAGGATAGAGGATATTATAGGATAGAGGATAGGATAGGATGGGATAGAGTATAGGATAGGATAGAGGATACGATATTATAGAGGATAGGATAGGATAGAGGAAACGATAGGGTATTGGATAGGATAGAGCATAGGATAAAGAATAGGATAGGATAGAGGATAGGATAGGGGATTGGATAGCATACGGGATTGGATAGGATAGAGGATAGGATACGATAGAGGATAGGATAGGATGGAGGATAGGATAGGGGATTGGATAGGATAGAGTATAGGATAGGATAGGATAGAGGATACGATATTATAGACGATAGGATAGGATAGAGGAAACGATACGGTATTGGATAGGATAGAGCATAGGATAAAGAAGAGGATAGGATAGAGGATAGGATAGGGGATTGGATAGCATACGGGATTGGATAGGATAGAGGATAGGATACGATAGAGGATAGGATAGGATGGAGGATAGGATAGGGGATTGGATAGGATAGAGTATAGGATAGGATAGGATAGAGGATAGGATAGGATAGAGGATAGGATAGGATAGAGGATAGGATAGGATAGAGGATAGGATAGGATAGAGGATATGATAGGATAGAGGATCGGATAGGATAGAGGATAGGATAGGATAGAGGATAGAATACGATAGAGGATAGGATATTATAGAGGATAGGATAGGATAGAGGATAGGATAGGATAGAGGATAGGATAGGATAGAGGATAGGATAGGATAGAGGATAGGATAGGATAGAGGATAGGATAGGATAGAGGATAGGATAGGATAGAGGATAGGATAGGATAGAGGATCGGATAGGATAGAGGATAGGATAGGATAGGATAGAGGATAGGATAGGATAGGATAGAGGATAGGATAGGATAGAGGATAGGATAGGATAGAGGATAGGATAGGATAGAGGATAGGATAGGATAGAGGATAGGATAGGATAGAGGATAGGATAGAGGATATGATAGGATAGAGGATAGGATAGGATAGAGGATAGGATAGGATAGAGGATAGAATACGATAGAGGATAGGATATTATAGAGGATAGGATAGGATAGAGGATAGGATAGGATAGAGGATAGGATAGGATAGAGGATAGGATAGGATAGAGGATAGAATAGGATAGAGGTTAGGATAGGATTGAGGATAGGATAGGATAGAGGATAGGATACGATAGAGGATAGGATATTATAGAGGATAGGATAGGATAGAGGATAGGAAAGGATAGAGGATAGGATAGGATAGTGATTAGGATAGCATAGAGGATAGGATAGGGGATTGGATAGGATAGAGGATAGGATAGGATAGAGGATAGGATAGGATTGAGGATAGTATAGGATAGAGGAAAGGATAGGATAGAGGATCGGATAGGTGATTGGATAGGATAGAGGATAGGATAGGATAGAGGACAGGATAGGATTCAGGATAGTATAGGATAGAGGATAGGATAGGATAGAGTATAAGATAGGATAGAGGATAGGATAGGATAGAGGATAGGATAGGATAGAGGATAGGATAGGATAGAGGATAGGATAGGATAGAGGATAGTATAGGATAGAGGATAGGATAGCATACAGGATAGGATATGATAGAGGATAGGATAGGATACAGGATAGGATAGGATAGAGGATAGAGGATAGGATACGATAGAGGATAGGATAGGATAGAGGATAGGATAGGGGATTGGATAGGATAGAGGATAGGATAGGATTGAGGATAGGATAGGATAGAGGAAAGGATAGGATAGAGGATCGGATAGGTGATTGGATAGGATAGAGGATAGGATAGGATAGAGGATAGTATAGGATAGAGAATATTATAGGATAGAGGATAGGATAGGATAGGATAGAGTATAGGATAGGATAGAGGATACGATATTATAGAGGATAGGATAGGATAGAGGAAACGATAGGGTATTGGATAGGATAGAGCATAGGATAAAGAATAGGATAGGATAGAGGATAGGATAGGGGATTGGATAGCATACGGGATTGGATAGGATAGAGGATAGGATACGATAGAGGATAGGATAGGATGGAGGATAGGATAGGGGATTGGATAGGATAGAGTATAGGATAGGATAGGATAGAGGATACGATATTATAGAGGATAGGATAGGATAGAGAATAGGATCGGATAGAGGATAGGATAGGGGATTGGATAGGATAGAGGAAAGGATAGGATAGAGGATAGGATAGGATCGAGGATAAGATATAGGATTGGATAGGTTAGAGGATAGGATACGATAGTGGATAGGATAGATGATAGGATAGGATAGAGGATAGGATAGGATAGAGGATAGGATAGGGGATTGGATAGGATAGAGGATAGGATAGGATAGGATTGAGGATAGGATAGGATAGAGGAAAGGATAGGATAGAGGATCGGATAGGTGATTGGATAGGATAGAGGATAGGATAGGATAGAGGATAGTATAGGATAGAGGATAGGATAGGATAGAGGATAGGATAGGATAGAGGATAGGATAGGATAGAGGATATGATAGGATAGAGGATCGGATAGGGGATTGGATAGGATAGAGGATAGGATAGGATAGAGGATAGGATAGGATTGAGGATAGTATAGGATAGAGGAAAGGATAGGATAGAGGATCGGATAGGTGATTGGATAGGATAGAGGATAGGATAGGATAGAGGATAGAATACGATAGAGGATAGGATATTATAGACGATAGGATAGGATAGAGGATAGGATAGGATAGAGGATAGGATAGGATAGAGGATAGGATAGAGGATAGGATAGGATAGAGGATAGGATAGGATAGAGGATAGGATAGGATAGAGGATAGGATAGGATAGAGGATCGGATAGGATAGAGGATAGGATAGAATAGGATAGAGGATAGGATAGGATAGAGGATAGGATAGGATAGAGGATAGGATAGGATAGAGGATAGGATAGGATAGAGGATAGGATAGGATAGAGGATAGAATACGATAGAGGATAGGATATTATAGAGGATAGGATAGGATAGAGGATAGGATAGGATAGAGGATAGGATAGGATAGAGGATAGGATAGGATAGAGGATAGGATAGGATAGAGGATAGGATAGGATAGAGGATAGGATAGGATAGAGGATAGGATAGGATAGAGGATAGGATAGGATAGAGGATAGGATAGGATAGAGGATAGGATAGGATAGAGGATAGGATAGGATAGAGGATAGGATAGGATAGAGGATAGGATAGGATAGAGGATAGGATAGGATAGAGGAAACGATAGGGTATTGGATAGGATAGAGCATAGGATAAAGAATAGGATAGGATAGAGGATAGGATAGGGGATTGGATAGCATACGGGATTGGATAGGATAGAGGATAGGATAGGATAGAGAATAGGATCGGATAGAGGATAGGATAGGGGATTGGATAGGATAGAGGAAAGGATAGGATAGAGGATAGGATAGGATCGAGGATAAGATATAGGATTGGATAGGTTAGAGGATAGGATACGATAGTGGATAGGATAGATGATAGGATAGGATAGAGGATAGGATAGGATAGAGGATAGGATAGGGGATTGGATAGGATAGAGGATAGGATAGGATAGGATTGAGGATAGGATAGGATAGAGGAAAGGATAGGATAGAGGATCGGATAGGTGATTGGATAGGATAGAGGATAGGATAGGATAGAGGATAGTATAGGATAGAGGATAGGATAGGATAGAGGATAGGATAGGATAGAGGATAGGATAGGATAGAGGATATGATAGGATAGAGGATCGGATAGGGGATTGGATAGGATAGAGGATAGGATAGGATAGAGGATAGGATAGGATTGAGGATAGTATAGGATAGAGGAAAGGATAGGATAGAGGATCGGATAGGTGATTGGATAGGATAGAGGATAGGATAGGATAGAGGATAGAATACGATAGAGGATAGGATATTATAGACGATAGGATAGGATAGAGGATAGGATAGGATAGAGGATAGGATAGAGGATAGGATAGGATAGAGGATAGGATAGGATAGAGGATAGGATAGGATAGAGGATAGGATAGGATAGAGGATCGGATAGGATAGAGGATAGGATAGAATAGGATAGAGGATAGGATAGGATAGAGGATAGGATAGGATAGAGGATAGGATAGGATAGAGGATAGGATAGGATAGAGGATAGGATAGGATAGAGGATATGATAGGATAGAGGATCGGATAGGATAGAGGATAGGATAGGATAGAGGATAGAATACGATAGAGGATAGGATATTATAGAGGATAGGATAGGATAGAGGATAGGATAGGATAGAGGATAGGATAGGATAGAGGATAGGATAGGATAGAGGATAGGATAGGATAGAGGATAGGATAGGATAGAGGATAGGATAGGATAGAGGATAGGATAGGATAGAGGATAGGATAGGATAGAGGATCGGATAGGATAGAGGATAGGATAGGATAGGATAGAGGATAGGATAGGATAGGATAGAGGATAGGATAGGATAGAGGATAGGATAGGATAGAGGATAGGATAGAGGATAGGATAGGATAGAGGATAGGATAGAGGATATGATAGGATAGAGGATAGGATAGGATAGAGGATAGGATAGGATAGAGGATAGAATACGATAGAGGATAGGATATTATAGAGGATAGGATAGGATAGAGGATAGGATAGGATAGAGGATAGGATAGGATAGAGGATAGGATAGGATAGAGGATAGAATAGGATAGAGGTTAGGATAGGATTGAGGATAGGATAGGATAGAGGATAGGATAGCATAGAGGATAGGATAGGGGATTGGATAGGATAGAGGATAGGATAGGATAGAGGATAGGATAGGATTGAGGATAGTATAGGATAGAGGAAAGGATAGGATAGAGGATCGGATAGGTGATTGGATAGGATAGAGGATAGGATAGGATAGAGGACAGGATAGGATTCAGGATAGTATAGGATAGAGGATAGGATAGGATAGAGTATAAGATAGGATAGACGATAGGATAGGATAGAGGATAGGATAGGATAGAGGATAGGATAGGATAGAGGATAGGATAGGATACAGGATAGTATAGGATAGAGGATAGGATAGCATACAGGATAGGATATGATAGAGGATAGGATAGGATACAGGATAGGATAGGATAGAGGATAGAGGATAGGATACGATAGAGGATAGGATAGGATAGAGGATAGGATAGGGGATTGGATAGGATAGAGGATAGGATAGGATTGAGGATAGGATAGGATAGAGGAAAGGATAGGATAGAGGATCGGATAGGTGATTGGATAGGATAGAGGATAGGATAGGATAGAGGATAGTATAGGATAGAGGATATTATAGGATAGAGGATAGGATAGGATAGGATAGAGTATAGGATAGGATAGAGGATACGATATTATAGAGGATAGGATAGGATAGAGGAAACGATAGGGTATTGGATAGGATAGAGCATAGGATAAAGAATAGGATAGGATAGAGGATAGGATAGGGGATTGGATAGCATACGGGATTGGATAGGATAGAGGATAGGATACGATAGAGGATAGGATAGGATGGAGGATAGGATAGGGGATTGGATAGGATAGAGTATAGGATAGGATAGGATAGAGGATACGATATTATAGAGGATAGGATAGGATAGAGAATAGGATCGGATAGAGGATAGGATAGGGGATTGGATAGGATAGAGGAAAGGATAGGATAGAGGATAGGATAGGATAGAGGATAAGATATAGGATTGGATAGGTTAGAGGATAGGATACGATAGTGGATAGGATAGATGATAGGATAGGATAGAGGATAGGATAGGATAGAGGATAGGATAGGGGATTGGATAGGATAGAGGATAGGATAGGATAGGATTGAGGATAGGATAGGATAGAGGAAAGGATAGGATAGAGGATCGGATAGGTGATTGGATAGGATAGAGGATAGGATAGGATAGAGGATAGTATAGGATAGAGGATAGGATAGGATAGAGGATAGGATAGGATAGAGGATAGGATAGGATAGAGGATATGATAGGATAGAGGATCGGATAGGGGATTGGATAGGATAGAGGATAGGATAGGATAGAGGATAGGATAGGATTGAGGATAGTATAGGATAGAGGAAAGGATAGGATAGAGGATCGGATAGGTGATTGGATAGGATAGAGGATAGGATAGGATAGAGGATAGGATAGGATAGAGGATAGGATAGGATAGAGGATAGGATAGGATAGAGGATATTATAGGATAGAGGATAGGATAGGATAGGATAGAGTATAGGATTGGATAGAGGATACGATATTATAGAGGATAGGATAGGATAGAGGATAGAATAGGATTGATGATAGGATAGGATAGAGGAAAGGATAGGATAGAGGATCGGATAGGTGATTGGATAGGATAGAGGATAGGATAGGATAGAGGATAGTATAGGATAGAGGATAGGATAGGATAGAGGATAGTATAGGATAGAGGATAGGATAGCATAGAGGATAGGATAGGATAGAGGATAGGATAGGTTAGAGGATAGGATATAGGATTGGATAGGTTAGAGGATAGGATACGATAGTGGATAGGATAGATGATAGGATAGGATAGAGGATAGGATAGGATAGAGGATAGGATAGGGGATTGGATAGGATAGAGGATAGGATAGGATAGAGGATAGGATAGGATTGAGGATAGGATAGGATAGAGGAAAGGATAGGATAGAGGATCGGATAGGTGATTGGATAGGATAGGGGATTGGATAGGATAGAGTATAGGATAGGATAGGATAGAGGATACGATATTATAGAGGATAGGATAGGATAGAGGATAGGATCGGATAGAGGATAGGATAGGGGATTGGATAGGATAGAGGAAAGGATAGGATAGAGGATAGGATAGGATAGAGGATAGGATATAGGATTGGATAGGATAGAGGATAGGATAGGATAGAGGATAGGATAGGATAGAGGATAGGATAGGATAGAGGATATGATAGGATAGAGGCTCGGATAGGGGATTGGATAGGATAGAGGATAGGATAGGATAGAGGATAGGATAGGATTGAGGATAGTATAAGATAGAGGAAAGGATAGGATAGAGGATCGGATAGGTGATTGGATAGGATAGAGGATAGGATAGGATAGAGGATAGGATAGGATTCAGGATAGTATAGGATAGAGGATAGGATAGCATAGAGGATAGGATATGATAGAGGATAGGATAGGATACAGGATAGGATAGGATAGGGGATAGAGGATAGGATACGATCGAGGATTGGATAGGATAGAGGATAGGATAGGGGATTGGATAGGATAGAGGATAGGATAGGATTGAGGATAGGATAGGATAGAGGAAAGGATAGGATAGAGGATCGGATAGGTGATTGGATAGGATAGAGGATAGGATAGGATAGAGGATAGTATAGGATAGAGGATATTATAGGATAGAGGATAGGATAGGATAGGATAGAGTATAGGATAGGATAGAGGATACGATATTATAGAGGATAGGATAGGATAGAGGAAACGATAGGGTATTGGATAGGATAGAGCATAGGATAAAGAATAGGATAGGATAGAGGATAGGATAGGGGATTGGATAGCATACGGGATTGTATAGGATAGAGGATAGGATACGATAGAGGATAGGATAGGAGGGAGGATAGGATAGGGGATTGGATAGGATAGAGTATAGGATAGGATAGGATAGAGGATACGATATTATAGAGGAAAGGATAGGATAGAGGATAGGATACGATAGAGGATAGGATATAGGATTGGATAGGATAGAGGATAGGATATGATAGAGGATAGGATAGGATAGAGGATAGGATAGGATAGAGGATATGATAGGATAGAGGATCGGATAGGGGATTGGATAGGATAGAGGATAGGATAGGATAGAGGATAGGATAGGATGGAGGATAGGATAGGGGATTGGATAGGATAGAGTATAGGATAGGATAGGATAGAGGATACGATATTATAGAGGATAGGATAGGATAGAGGATAGGATCGGATAGAGGATAGGATAGGGGATTGGATAGGATAGAGGAAAGGATAGGATAGAGGATAGGATAGGATAGAGGATAGGATATAGGATTGGATAGGTTAGAGGATAGGATGCGATAGTGGATAGGATAGATGATAGGATAGGATGGAGGATAGGATAGGATAGAGGATAGGATAGGGGATTGGATAGGATAGAGGATAGGATAGGATAGAGGATAGGATAGGATTGAGGATAGGATAGGATAGAGGAAAGGATAGGATAGAGGATCGGATAGGTGATTGGATAGGATAGAGGATAGGATAGGATAGAGGATAGTATAGGATAGAGGATAGGATAGGATAGAGGATAGGATAGGATAGAGGATAGGATAGGATAGAGGATAGGATAGGATAGAGGATAGGATAGGATAGAGGATAGTATAGGATAGAGGATAGGATAGGATAGAGGATAGGATAGGATTGAGGATAGGATAGGATAGAGGAAAGGATAGGATAGAGGATCGGATAGGTGATTGGATAGGATAGAGGATAGGATAGGATAGAGGATAGTATAGGATAGAGGATATTATAGGATAGAGGATAGGATAGGATAGAGGATAGTATAGGATAGAGGATATTATAGGATAGAGGATAGGATAGGATGGGATAGAGTATAGGATAGGATAGAGGATACGATATTATAGAGGATAGGATAGGATAGAGGAAACGATAGGGTATTGGATAGGATAGAGCATAGGATAAAGAATAGGATAGGATAGAGGATAGGATAGGGGATTGGATAGCATACGGGATTGGATAGGATAGAGGATAGGATACGATAGAGGATAGGATAGGATGGAGGATAGGATAGGGGATTGGATAGGATAGAGTATAGGATAGGATAGGATAGAGGATACGATATTATAGAGGATAGGATAGGATAGAGGAAACGATACGGTATTGGATAGGATAGAGCATAGGATAAAGAAGAGGATAGGATAGAGGATAGGATAGGGGATTGGATAGCATACGGGATTGGATAGGATAGAGGATAGGATACGATAGAGGATAGGATAGGATGGAGGATAGGATAGGGGATTGGATAGGATAGAGTATAGGATAGGATAGGATAGAGGATACGATATTATATAGGATAGGATAGGATAGAGGATAGGATCGGATAGAGGATAGGATAGGATAGAGGATAGGATAGGATAGAGGATAGTATAGGATAGAGGATAGGATAGGATAGAGGCTAGGATAGGATAGGATAGAGGATAGGATAGGATAGAGGATAGGATAGGATAGAGGATAGGATAGGATAGAGGATAGGATAGGATAGAGGATAGGATAGGATAGAGGATAGGATAGGATAGAGGATAGGATAGGATAGAGGATAGGATAGGATAGAGGATAGGATAGGATAGAGGATAGGATAGGATAGAGGATATGATAGGATAGAGGATCGGATAGGATAGAGGATAGGACAGGATAGAGGATAGAATACGATAGAGGATAGGATATTATAGACGATAGGATAGGATAGAGGATAGGATAGGATAGAGGATAGGATAGGATAGAGGATAGGATAGGATAGAGGATAGGATAGGATAGAGGATAGGATAGGATAGAGGATCGGATAGGATAGAGGATAGGATAGAATAGGATAGAGGATAGGATAGGATAGAGGATAGGATAGGATAGAGGATAGGATAGGATAGAGGATAGGATAGGATAGAGGATAGGATAGGATAGAGGATATGATAGGATAGAGGATCGGATAGGATAGAGGATAGGATAGGATAGAGGATAGAATACGATAGAGGATAGGATATTATAGAGGATAGGATAGGATAGAGGATAGGATAGGATAGAGGATAGGATAGGATAGAGGATAGGATAGGATAGAGGATAGGATAGGATAGAGGATAGGATAGGATAGAGGATAGGATAGGATAGAGGATCGGATAGGATAGAGGATAGGATAGGATAGGATAGAGGATAGGATAGGATAGGATAGAGGATAGGATAGGATAGGATAGAGGATAGGATAGGATAGGATAGAGGATAGGATAGGATAGAGGATAGGATAGGATAGAGGATAGGATAGGATAGAGGATAGGATAGGATAGAGGATAGGATAGGATAGAGGATAGGATAGAGGATATGATAGGATAGAGGATAGGATAGGATAGAGGATAGGATAGGATAGAGGATAGAATACGATAGAGGATAGGATATTATAGAGGATAGGATAGGATAGAGGATAGGATAGGATAGAGGATAGGATAGGATAGAGGATAGGATAGGATAGAGGATAGAATAGGATAGAGGTTAGGATAGGATTGAGGATAGGATAGGATAGAGGATAGGATACGATAGAGGATAGGATATTATAGAGGATAGGATAGGATAGAGGATAGGAAAGGATAGAGGATAGGATAGGATAGTGATTAGGATAGCATAGAGGATAGGATAGGGGATTGGATAGGATAGAGGATAGGATAGGATAGAGGATAGGATAGGATTGAGGATAGTATAGGATAGAGGAAAGGATAGGATAGAGGATCGGATAGGTGATTGGATAGGATAGAGGATAGGATAGGATAGAGGACAGGATAGGATTCAGGATAGTATAGGATAGAGGATAGGATAGGATAGAGTATAAGATAGGATAGAGGATAGGATAGGATAGAGGATAGGATAGGATAGAGGATAGGATAGGATAGAGGATAGGATAGGATAGAGGATAGTATAGGATAGAGGATAGGATAGCATACAGGATAGGATATGATAGAGGATAGGATAGGATACAGGATAGGATAGGATAGAGGATAGAGGATAGGATACGATAGAGGATAGGATAGGATAGAGGATAGGATAGGGGATTGGATAGGATAGAGGATAGGATAGGATTGAGGATAGGATAGGATAGAGGAAAGGATAGGATAGAGGATCGGATAGGTGATTGGATAGGATAGAGGATAGGATAGGATAGAGGATAGTATAGGATAGAGGATATTATAGGATAGAGGATAGGATAGGATAGGATAGAGTATAGGATAGGATAGAGGATACGATATTATAGAGGATAGGATAGGATAGAGGAAACGATAGGGTATTGGATAGGATAGAGCATAGGATAAAGAATAGGATAGGATAGAGGATAGGATAGGGGATTGGATAGCATACGGGATTGGATAGGATAGAGGATAGGATACGATAGAGGATAGGATAGGATGGAGGATAGGATAGGGGATTGGATAGGATAGAGTATAGGATAGGATAGGATAGAGGATACGATATTATAGAGGATAGGATAGGATAGAGAATAGGATCGGATAGAGGATAGGATAGGGGATTGGATAGGATAGAGGAAAGGATAGGATAGAGGATAGGATAGGATCGAGGATAAGATATAGGATTGGATAGGTTAGAGGATAGGATACGATAGTGGATAGGATAGATGATAGGATAGGATAGAGGATAGGATAGGATAGAGGATAGGATAGGGGATTGGATAGGATAGAGGATAGGATAGGATAGGATTGAGGATAGGATAGGATAGAGGAAAGGATAGGATAGAGGATCGGATAGGTGATTGGATAGGATAGAGGATAGGATAGGATAGAGGATAGTATAGGATAGAGGATAGGATAGGATAGAGGATAGGATAGGATAGAGGATAGGATAGGATAGAGGATATGATAGGATAGAGGATCGGATAGGGGATTGGATAGGATAGAGGATAGGATAGGATAGAGGATAGGATAGGATTGAGGATAGTATAGGATAGAGGAAAGGATAGGATAGAGGATCGGATAGGTGATTGGATAGGATATAGGATAGGATAGGATAGAGGATAGAATACGATAGAGGATAGGATATTATAGACGATAGGATAGGATAGAGGATAGGATAGGATAGAGGATAGGATAGAGGATAGGATAGGATAGAGGATAGGATAGGATAGAGGATAGGATAGGATAGAGGATAGGATAGGATAGAGGATAGGATAGGATAGAGGATCGGATAGGATAGAGGATAGGATAGAATAGGATAGAGGATAGGATAGGATAGAGGATAGGATAGGATAGAGGATAGGATAGGATAGGATAGAGGATAGGATAGGATAGAGGATAGGATAGGATAGAGGATAGAATACGATAGAGGATAGGATATTATAGAGGATAGGATAGGATAGAGGATAGGATAGGATAGAGGATAGGATAGGATAGAGGATAGGATAGGATAGAGGATAGGATAGGATAGAGGATAGGATAGGATAGAGGATAGGATAGGATAGAGGATAGGATAGGATAGAGGATAGGATAGGATAGAGGATAGGATAGGATAGAGGATAGGATAGGATAGAGGATAGGATAGGATAGAGGATAGGATAGGATTCAGGATAGTATAGGATAGAGGATAGGATAGGATAGAGTATAAGATAGGATAGAGGATAGGATAGGATAGAGGATAGGATAGGATAGAGGATAGGATAGGATAGAGGATAGGATAGGATAGAGGATAGTATAGGATAGAGGATAGGATAGCATACAGGATAGGATATGATAGAGGATAGGATAGGATACAGGATAGGATAGGGTAGAGGATAGAGGATAGGATACGATAGAGGATAGGATAGGATAGAGGATAGGATAGGGGATTGGATAGGATAGAGGATAGGATAGGATTGAGGATAGGATAGGATAGAGGAAAGGATAGGATAGAGGATCGGATAGGTGATTGGATAGGATAGAGGATAGGATAGGATAGAGGATAGTATAGGATAGAGGATATTATAGGATAGAGGATAGGATAGGATAGGATAGAGTATAGGATAGGATAGAGGATACGATATTATAGAGGATAGGATAGGATAGAGGAAACGATAGGGTATTGGATAGGATAGAGCATAGGATAAAGAATAGGATAGGATAGAGGATAGGATAGGGGATTGGATAGCATACGGGATTGGATAGGATAGAGGATAGGATACGATAGAGGATAGGATAGGATGGAGGATAGGATAGGGGATTGGATAGGATAGAGTATAGGATAGGATAGGATAGAGGATACGATATTATAGAGGATAGGATAGGATAGAGAATAGGATCGGATAGAGGATAGGATAGGGGATTGGATAGGATAGAGGAAAGGATAGGATAGAGGATAGGATAGGATCGAGGATAAGATATAGGATTGGATAGGTTAGAGGATAGGATACGATAGTGGATAGGATAGATGATAGGATAGGATAGAGGATAGGATAGGATAGAGGATAGGATAGGGGATTGGATAGGATAGAGGATAGGATAGGATAGGATTGAGGATAGGATAGGATAGAGGAAAGGATAGGATAGAGGATCGGATAGGTGATTGGATAGGATAGAGGATAGGATAGGATAGAGGATAGGATAGGATAGAGGATAGGATAGGACAGAGGATATGATAGGATAGAGGATCGGATAGGGGATTGGATAGGATAGAGGATAGGATAGGATAGAGGATAGGATAGGATTGAGGATAGTATAGGATAGAGGAAAGGATAGGATAGAGGATCGGATAGGTGATTGGATAGGATAGAGGATAGGATAGGATAGAGGATAGAATACGATAGAGGATAGGATATTATAGACGATAGGATAGGATAGAGGATAGGATAGGATAGAGGATAGGATAGAGGATAGGATAGGATAGAGGATAGGATAGGATAGAGGATAGGATAGGATAGAGGATAGGATAGGATAGAGGATCGGATAGGATAGAGGATAGGATAGAATAGGATAGAGGATAGGATAGGATAGAGGATAGGATAGGATAGAGGATAGGATAGGATAGAGGATAGGATAGGATAGAGGATAGGATAGGATAGAGGATAGAATACGATAGAGGATAGGATATTATAGAGGATTGGATAGGATAGAGGATAGGATAGGATAGAGGATAGGATAGGATAGAGGATAGGATAGGATAGAGGATAGGATAGGATAGAGGATAGGATAGGATAGAGGATAGGATAGGATAGAGGATAGGATAGGATAGAGGATAGGATAGGATAGAGGATAGGATAGGATAGAGGATAGGATAGGATAGAGGATAGGATAGGATAGAGGATAGGATAGGATAGAGGATAGGATAGGATAGAGGATAGGATAGGATAGAGGATAGGATAGGATAGAGGAAACGATAGGGTATTGGATAGGATAGAGCATAGGATAAAGAATAGGATAGGATAGAGGATAGGATAGGGGATTGGATAGCATACGGGATTGGATAGGATAGAGGATAGGATACGATAGAGGATAGGATAGGATGGAGGATAGGATAGGGGATTGGATAGGATAGAGTATAGGATAGGATAGGATAGAGGATACGATATTATAGAGGATAGGATAGGATAGAGAATAGGATCGGATAGAGGATAGGATAGGGGATTGGATAGGATAGAGGAAAGGATAGGATAGAGGATAGGATAGGATCGAGGATAAGATATAGGATTGGATAGGTTAGAGGATAGGATACGATAGTGGATAGGATAGATGATAGGATAGGATAGAGGATAGGATAGGATAGAGGATAGGATAGGGGATTGGATAGGATAGAGGATAGGATAGGATAGGATTGAGGATAGGATAGGATAGAGGAAAGGATAGGATAGAGGATCGGATAGGTGATTGGATAGGATAGAGGATAGGATAGGATAGAGGATAGTATAGGATAGAGGATAGGATAGGATAGAGGATAGGATAGGATAGAGGATAGGATAGGATAGAGGATATGATAGGATAGAGGATCGGATAGGGGATTGGATAGGATAGAGGATAGGATAGGATAGAGGATAGGATAGGATTGAGGATAGTATAGGATAGAGGAAAGGATAGGATAGAGGATCGGATAGGTGATTGGATAGGATAGAGGATAGGATAGGATAGAGGATAGAATACGATAGAGGATAGGATATTATAGACGATAGGATAGGATAGAGGATAGGATAGGATAGAGGATAGGATAGAGGATAGGATAGGATAGAGGATAGGATAGGATAGAGGATAGGATAGGATAGAGGATAGGATAGGATAGAGGATCGGATAGGATAGAGGATAGGATAGAATAGGATAGAGGATAGGATAGGATAGAGGATAGGATAGGATAGAGGATAGGATAGGATAGAGGATAGGATAGGATAGAGGATAGGATAGGATAGAGGATATGATAGGATAGAGGATCGGATAGGATAGAGGATAGGATAGGATAGAGGATAGAATACGATAGAGGATAGGATATTATAGAGGATAGGATAGGATAGAGGATAGGGTAGGATAGAGGATAGGATAGGATAGAGGATAGGATAGGATAGAGGATAGGATAGGATAGAGGATAGGATAGGATAGAGGATAGGATAGGATAGAGGATAGGATAGGATAGAGGATAGGATAGGATAGAGGATCGGATAGGATAGAGGATAGGATAGGATAGGATAGAGGATAGGATAGGATAGGATAGAGGATAGGATAGGATAGAGGATAGGATAGGATAGAGGATAGGATAGGATAGAGGATAGGATAGGATAGAGGATAGGATAGGATAGAGGATAGGATAGAGGATATGATAGGATAGAGGATAGGATAGGATAGAGGATAGGATAGGATAGAGGATAGAATACGATAGAGGATAGGATATTATAGAGGATAGGATAGGATAGAGGATAGGATAGGATAGAGGATAGGATAGGATAGAGGATAGGATAGGATAGAGGATAGAATAGGATAGAGGTTAGGATAGGATTGAGGATAGGATAGGATAGAGGATAGGATACGATAGAGGATAGGATATTATAGAGGATAGGATAGGATAGAGGATAGGAAAGGATAGAGGATAGGATAGGATAGTGATTAGGATAGCATAGAGGATAGGATAGGGGATTGGATAGGATAGAGGATAGGATAGGATAGAGGATAGGATAGGATTGAGGATAGTATAGGATAGAGGAAAGGATAGGATAGAGGATCGGATAGGTGATTGGATAGGATAGAGGATAGGATAGGATAGAGGACAGGATAGGATTCAGGATAGTATAGGATAGAGGATAGGATAGGATAGAGTATAAGATAGGATAGACGATAGGATAGGATAGAGGATAGGATAGGATAGAGGATAGGATAGGATAGAGGATAGGATAGGATAGAGGATAGTATAGGATAGAGGATAGGATAGCATACAGGATAGGATATGATAGAGGATAGGATAGGATACAGGATAGGATAGGATAGAGGATAGAGGATAGGATACGATAGAGGATAGGATAGGATAGAGGATAGGATAGGGGATTGGATAGGATAGAGGATAGGATAGGATTGAGGATAGGATAGGATAGAGGAAAGGATAGGATAGAGGATCGGATAGGTGATTGGATAGGATAGAGGATAGGATAGGATAGAGGATAGTATAGGATAGAGGATATTATAGGATAGAGGATAGGATAGGATAGGATAGAGTATAGGATAGGATAGAGGATACGATATTATAGAGGATAGGATAGGATAGAGGAAACGATAGGGTATTGGATAGGATAGAGCATAGGATAAAGAATAGGATAGGATAGAGGATAGGATAGGGGATTGGATAGCATACGGGATTGGATAGGATAGAGGATAGGATACGATAGAGGATAGGATAGGATGGAGGATAGGATAGGGGATTGGATAGGATAGAGTATAGGATAGGATAGGATAGAGGATACGATATTATAGAGGATAGGATAGGATAGAGAATAGGATCGGATAGAGGATAGGATAGGGGATTGGATAGGATAGAGGAAAGGATAGGATAGAGGATAGGATAGGATCGAGGATAAGATATAGGATTGGATAGGTTAGAGGATAGGATACGATAGTGGATAGGATAGATGATAGGATAGGATAGAGGATAGGATAGGATAGAGGATAGGATAGGGGATTGGATAGGATAGAGGATAGGATAGGATAGGATTGAGGATAGGATAGGATAGAGGAAAATATAGGATAGAGGATCGGATAGGTGATTGGATAGGATAGAGGATAGGATAGGATAGAGGATAGTATAGGATAGAGGATAGGATAGGATAGAGGATAGGATAGGATAGAGGATAGGATAGGATAGAGGATATGATAGGATAGAGGATCGGATAGGGGATTGGATAGGATAGAGGATAGGATAGGATAGAGGATAGGATAGGATTGAGGATAGTATAGGATAGAGGAAAGGATAGGATAGAGGATCGGATAGGTGATTGGATAGGATAGAGGATAGGATAGGATAGAGGATAGAATACGATAGAGGATAGGATATTATAGACGATAGGATAGGATAGAGGATAGGATAGGATAGAGGATAGGATAGAGGATAGGATAGGATAGAGGATAGGATAGGATAGAGGATAGGATAGGATAGAGGATAGGATAGGATAGAGGATCGGATAGGATAGAGGATAGGATAGAATAGGATAGAGGATAGGATAGGATAGAGGATAGGATAGGATAGAGGATAGGATAGGATAGAGGATAGGATAGGATAGAGGATAGGATAGGATAGAGGATAGAATACGATAGAGGATAGGATATTATAGAGGATAGGATAGGATAGAGGATAGGATAGGATAGAGGATAGGATAGGATAGAGGATAGGATAGGATAGAGGATAGGATAGGATAGAGGATAGGATAGGATAGAGGATAGGATAGGATAGAGGATAGGATAGGATAGAGGATAGGATAGGATAGAGGATAGGATAGGATAGAGGATAGGATAGGATAGAGGATAGGATAGGATAGAGGATAGGATAGGATAGAGGATAGGATAGGATAGAGGATAGGATAGGATAGAGGATAGGATAGGATAGAGGATAGGATAGGATAGAGGAAACGATAGGGTATTGGATAGGATAGAGCATAGGATAAAGAATAGGATAGGATAGAGGATAGGATAGGGGATTGGATAGCATACGGGATTGGATAGGATAGAGGATAGGATACGATAGAGGATAGGATAGGATGGAGGATAGGATAGGGGATTGGATAGGATAGAGTATAGGATAGGATAGGATAGAGGATACGATATTATAGAGGATAGGATAGGATAGAGAATAGGATCGGATAGAGGATAGGATAGGGGATTGGATAGGATAGAGGAAAGGATAGGATAGAGGATAGGATAGGATCGAGGATAAGATATAGGATTGGATAGGTTAGAGGATAGGATACGATAGTGGATAGGATAGATGATAGGATAGGATAGAGGATAGGATAGGATAGAGGATAGGATAGGGGATTGGATAGGATAGAGGATAGGATAGGATAGGATTGAGGATAGGATAGGATAGAGGAAAGGATAGGATAGAGGATCGGATAGGTGATTGGATAGGATAGAGGATAGGATAGGATAGAGGATAGTATAGGATAGAGGATAGGATAGGATAGAGGATAGGATAGGATAGAGGATAGGATAGGATAGAGGATATGATAGGATAGAGGATCGGATAGGGGATTGGATAGGATAGAGGATAGGATAGGATAGAGGATAGGATAGGATTGAGGATAGTATAGGATAGAGGAAAGGATAGGATAGAGGATCGGATAGGTGATTGGATAGGATAGAGGATAGGATAGGATAGAGGATAGAATACGATAGAGGATAGGATATTATAGACGATAGGATAGGATAGAGGATAGGATAGGATAGAGGATAGGATAGAGGATAGGATAGGATAGAGGATAGGATAGGATAGAGGATAGGATAGGATAGAGGATAGGATAGGATAGAGGATAGGATAGGATAGAGGATCGGATAGGATAGAGGATAGGATAGAATAGGATAGAGGATAGGATAGGATAGAGGATAGGATAGGATAGAGGATAGGATAGGATAGAGGATAGGATAGGATAGAGGATAGGATAGGATAGAGGATATGATAGGATAGAGGATCGGATAGGATAGAGGATAGGATAGGATAGAGGATAGAATACGATAGAGGATAGGATATTATAGAGGATAGGATAGGATAGAGGATAGGATAGGATAGAGGATAGGATAGGATAGAGGATAGGATAGGATAGAGGATAGGATAGGATAGAGGATAGGATAGGATAGAGGATAGGATAGGATAGAGGATAGGATAGGATAGAGGATAGGATAGGATAGAGGATCGGATAGGATAGAGGATAGGATAGGATAGGATAGAGGATAGGATAGGATAGGATAGAGGATAGGATAGGATAGAGGATAGGATAGGATAGAGGATAGGATAGGATAGAGGATAGGATAGGATAGAGGATAGGATAGGATAGAGGATAGGATAGGATAGAGGATAGGATAGAGGATATGATAGGATAGAGGATAGGATAGGATAGAGGATAGGATAGGATAGAGGATAGAATACGATAGAGGATAGGATATTATAGAGGATAGGATAGGATAGAGGATAGGATAGGATAGAGGATAGGATAGGATAGAGGATAGGATAGGATAGAGGATAGAATAGGATAGAGGTTAGGATAGGATTGAGGATAGGATAGGATAGAGGATAGGATACGATAGAGGATAGGATATTATAGAGGATAGGATAGGATAGAGGATAGGAAAGGATAGAGGATAGGATAGGATAGTGATTAGGATAGCATAGAGGATAGGATAGGGGATTGGATAGGATAGAGGATAGGATAGGATAGAGGATAGGATAGGATTGAGGATAGTATAGGATAGAGGAAAGGATAGGATAGAGGATCGGATAGGTGATTGGATAGGATAGAGGATAGGATAGGATAGAGGACAGGATAGGATTCAGGATAGTATAGGATAGAGGATAGGATAGGATAGAGTATAAGATAGGATAGACGATAGGATAGGATAGAGGATAGGATAGGATAGAGGATAGGATAGGATAGAGGATAGGATAGGATAGAGGATAGTATAGGATAGAGGATAGGATAGCATACAGGATAGGATATGATAGAGGATAGGATAGGATACAGGATAGGATAGGATAGAGGATAGAGGATAGGATACGATAGAGGATAGGATAGGATAGAGGATAGGATAGGGGATTGGATAGGATAGAGGATAGGATAGGATTGAGGATAGGATAGGATAGAGGAAAGGATAGGATAGAGGATCGGATAGGTGATTGGATAGGATAGAGGATAGGATAGGATAGAGGATAGTATAGGATAGAGGATATTATAGGATAGAGGATAGGATAGGATAGGATAGAGTATAGGATAGGATAGAGGATACGATATTATAGAGGATAGGATAGGATAGAGGAAACGATAGGGTATTGGATAGGATAGAGCATAGGATAAAGAATAGGATAGGATAGAGGATAGGATAGGGGATTGGATAGCATACGGGATTGGATAGGATAGAGGATAGGATACGATAGAGGATAGGATAGGATGGAGGATAGGATAGGGGATTGGATAGGATAGAGTATAGGATAGGATAGGATAGAGGATACGATATTATAGAGGATAGGATAGGATAGAGAATAGGATCGGATAGAGGATAGGATAGGGGATTGGATAGGATAGAGGAAAGGATAGGATAGAGGATAGGATAGGATAGAGGATAAGATATAGGATTGGATAGGTTAGAGGATAGGATACGATAGTGGATAGGATAGATGATAGGATAGGATAGAGGATAGGATAGGATAGAGGATAGGATAGGGGATTGGATAGGATAGAGGATAGGATAGGATAGGATTGAGGATAGGATAGGATAGAGGAAAGGATAGGATAGAGGATCGGATAGGTGATTGGATAGGATAGAGGATAGGATAGGATAGAGGATAGTATAGGATAGAGGATAGGATAGGATAGAGGATAGGATAGGATAGAGGATAGGATAGGATAGAGGATATGATAGGATAGAGGATCGGATAGGGGATTGGATAGGATAGAGGATAGGATAGGATAGAGGATAGGATAGGATTGAGGATAGTATAGGATAGAGGAAAGGATAGGATAGAGGATCGGATAGGTGATTGGATAGGATAGAGGATAGGATAGGATAGAGGATAGGATAGGATAGAGGATAGGATAGGATAGAGGATAGGATAGGATAGAGGATAGGATAGGATAGAGGATAGGATAGGATAGAGGATAGGATAGGATAGAGGATATTATAAGATAGAGGATAGGATAGGATAGGATAGAGTATAGGATTGGATAGAGGATACGATATTATAGAGGATAGGATAGGATAGAGGATAGAATAGGATTGATGATAGGATAGGATAGAGGAAAGGATAGGATAGAGGATCGGATAGGTGATTGGATAGGATAGAGGATAGGATAGGATAGAGGATAGTATAGGATAGAGGATAGGATAGGATAGAGGATAGTATAGGATAGAGGATAGGATAGCATAGAGGATAGGATAGGATAGAGGATAGGATAGGTTAGAGGATAGGATATAGGATTGGATAGGTTAGAGGATAGGATACGATAGTGGATAGGATAGATGATAGGATAGGATAGAGGATAGGATAGGATAGAGGATAGGATAGGGGATTGGATAGGATAGAGGATAGGATAGGATAGAGGATAGGATAGGATTGAGGATAGGATAGGATAGAGGAAAGGATAGGATAGAGGATCGGATAGGTGATTGGATAGGATAGAGGATAGGATAGGATAGAGGATAGGATAGGATAGAGGATAGGATAGGATAGAGGATAGGATAGGATAGAGGATAGGATAGGATAGAGGATAGTATAGGATAGAGGATAGGATAGGATAGAGGATAGGATAGGATTGAGGATAGGATAGGATAGAGGAAAGGATAGGATAGAGGATCGGATAGGTGATTGGATAGGATAGAGGATAGGATAGGATAGAGGATAGTATAGGATAGAGGATATTATAGGATAGAGGATAGGATAGGATAGGATAGAGTATAGGATAGGATAGAGGATACGATATTATAGAGGATAGGATAGGATAGAGGAAACGATACGGTATTGGATAGGATAGAGCATAGGATAAAGAAGAGGATAGGATAGAGGATAGGATAGGGGATTGGATAGCATACGGGATTGGATAGGATAGAGGATAGGATACGATAGAGGATAGGATAGGATAGAGGATAGGATAGGGTAGAGGATAATATATAGGATTGGATAGGTTAGAGGATAGGATACGATAGTGGATAGGATAGATGATAGGATAGGATAGAGGATAGGATAGGATAGAGGATAGGATAGGGGATTGGATAGGATAGAGGATAGGATAGGATAGAGGATAGGATAGGTGATTGGATAGGATAGAGGATAGTATAGGATAGAGGATATTATAGGATAGAGGATAGGATAGGATAGGATAGAGTATAGGATAGGATAGAGGATACGATATTATAGAGGATAGGATAGGATAGAGGAAACGATACGGTATTGGATAGGATAGAGCATAGGATAAAGAAGAGGATAGGATAGAGGATAGAATAGGGGATTGGATAGCATACGGGATTGGATAGGATAGAGGATAGGATACGATAGAGGATAGGATAGGATGGAGGATAGGATAGGGGATTGGATAGGATAGAGTATAGGATAGGATAGGATAGAGGATACGATATTATAGAGGATAGGATAGGATAGAGGATAGGATCGGATAGAGGATAGGATAGGATAGAGGATAGGATAGGATAGAGGATAGGATAGGATATAGGATTGGATAGGATAGAGGATAGGATAGGATAGAGGATAGGATAGGAGAGAGGATAGGATAGGATAGCGGATAGGATAGGATATAGGATTGGATAGGATAGAGTATAGGATAGGATAGGATAGAGGATACGATATTATAGAGGATTGGATAGGATAGAGGATAGGATCGGATAGAGGATACGATAGGGGATTGGATAGGATAGAGGAAAGGATAGGATAGAGGATAGGATAGGATAGAGGATAGGATATAGGATTGGATAGGTTAGAGGATAGGATACGATAGTGTATAGGATAGATGATAGGATAGGATAGAGGATAGGATAGGATAGAGGATAGGATAGGGGATTGGATAGGATAGAGGATAGGATAGGATAGAGGATAGGATAGGATAGAGGATAGGATAGGATTGAGGATAGGATAGGATAGAGGAAAGGATAGGATAGAGGATCGGATAGGTGATTGGATAGGATAGAGGATAGGATAGGATAGAGGATAGGATAGGATAGAGGATAGGATAGGATAGAGGATAGGATAGGATAGAGGATAGGATAGGATAGAGGATAGTATAGGATAGAGGATAGGATAGGATAGAGGATAGGATAGGATTGAGGATAGGATAGGATAGAGGAAAGGATAGGATAGAGGATCGGATAGGTGATTGGATAGGATAGAGGATAGGATAGGATAGAGGATAGTATAGGATAGAGGATATTATAGGATAGAGGATAGGATAGGATAGGATAGAGTATAGGATAGGATAGAGGATACGATATTATAGAGGATAGGATAGGATAGAGGAAACGATACGGTATTGGATAGGATAGAGCATAGGATAAAGAAGAGGATAGGATAGAGGATAGGATAGGGGATTGGATAGCATACGGGATTGGATAGGGTAGAGGATAGGATACGATAGAGGATAGGATAGGATAGAGGATAGGATAGGGTAGAGGATAATATATAGGATTGGATAGGTTAGAGGATAGGATACGATAGTGGATAGGATAGATGATAGGATAGGATAGAGGATAGGATAGGATAGAGGATAGGATAGGGGATTGGATAGGATAGAGGATAGGATAGGATAGAGGATAGGATAGGTGATTGGATAGGATAGAGGATAGTATAGGATAGAGGATATTATAGGATAGAGGATAGGATAGGATAGGATAGAGTATAGGATAGGATAGAGGATACGATATTATAGAGGATAGGATAGGATAGAGGAAACGATACGGTATTGGATAGGATAGAGCATAGGATAAAGAAGAGGATAGGATAGAGGATAGAATAGGGGATTGGATAGCATACGGGATTGGATAGGATAGAGGATAGGATACGATAGAGGATAGGATAGGATGGAGGATAGGATAGGGGATTGGATAGGATAGAGTATAGGATAGGATAGGATAGAGGATACGATATTATAGAGGATTGGATAGGATAGAGGATAGGATCGGATAGAGGATAGGATAGGGGATTGGATAGGATAGAGGAAAGGATAGGATAGAGGATAGGATAGGATAGAGGATAGGATATAGGATTGGATAGGTTAGAGGATAGGATACGATAGTGTATAGGATAGATGATAGGATAGGATAGAGGATAGGATAGGATAGAGGATAGGATAGGGGATTGGATAGGATAGAGGATAGGATAGGATAGAGGATAGGATAGGATTGAGGATAGGATAGGATAGAGAAAAGGATAGGATAGAGGATCGGATAGGATAGGATAGAGTATAGGATTGGATAGAGGATACGATATTATAGAGGATAGGATAGGATAGAGGATAAGATAGGATAGAGGATAGAATAGGATTGATGATAGGATAGGATAGAGGATCGGATAGGTGATGGTATAGGATAGAGGATAGGATAGGATAGAGGATAGGATAGGATATAGGATTGGATAGGATAGAGGATAGGATAGGATAGAGGATAGGATAGGAGAGAGGATAGGATAGGATAGCGGATAGGATAGGATATAGGATTGGATAGGATAGAGGATAGGATACGATAGAGGATAGGATAGGATAGAGGATAGGATAGGGGATTGGATAGGATAGAGGAGAGGATAGGATAGAAGATAGGATAGGATTGAGGATAGGATAGGATAGAGGAAAGGATAGGATAGAGGATAGGATAGGATAGAGGATAGGATAGGGTAGAGGATAGGATAGGATAGAGGATAGGATAGGAGATTGGATAGGATAGGATAGAGGGTAGGATAGGAGATTGGATAGGATAGAGGATAGGATAGGATAGAGGATACGATACGATAGAGGATAGGATAGGATAGAGGATAGGATAGGATAGAGGATAGGATAGGATAGAGGATAGGATATGATTGAAGATAGGATAGGATAGAGGATAGGATATTATTGAGGATAGGATAGGATAGAGGATAGGATAGGATAGAGGATAGGATAGGATAGAGGATGGGATAGGATAGCGGATAGGATAGGATATAGGATTGGATAGGATAGAGGATAGGATACGATAGAGGATAGGATAGGATAGCGGATAGGATAGGATATAGGATTGGATAGGATAGAGTATAGGATAGGATAGGATAGAGGATACGATATTATAGAGGATTGGATAGGATAGAGGATAGGATCGGATAGAGGATAGGATAGGGGATTGGATAGGATAGAGGAAAGGATAGGATAGAGGATAGGATAGGATAGAGGATAGGATATAGGATTGGATAGGTTAGAGGATAGGATACGATAGTGTATAGGATAGATGATAGGATAGGATAGAGGATAGGATAGGATAGAGGATAGGATAGGGGATTGGATAGGATAGAGGATAGGACAGGATAGAGGATAGGATAGGATTGAGGATAGGATAGGATAGAGAAAAGGATAGGATAGAGGATCGTATAGGATAGGATAGAGTATAGGATTGGATAGAGGATCGGATAGGTGATTGGATAGGATAGGATAGAGGATAAGATAGGATAGAGGATAGAATAGGATTGATGATAGGATAGGATAGAGGATCGGATAGGTGATTGGATAGGATAGAGGATAGGATAGGATAGAGGATAGGATAGGATATAGGATTGGATAGGATAGAGGATAGGATAGGATAGAGGATAGGATAGGAGAGAGGATAGGATAGGATAGCGGATAGGATAGGATATAGGATTGGATAGGATAGAGGATAGGATACGATAGAGGATAGGATAATATAGAGGATAGGATAGGGGATTGGATAGGATAGAGGATAGGATAGGATAGAAGATAGGATAGGATTGATGATAGGATAGGATAGAGGAAAGGATAGGATAGAGGATAGGATAGGATAGAGGATAGGATAGGGTAGAGGATAGGATAGGATAGAGGATAGGATAGGAGATTGGATAGGATAGGATAGAGGATAGGATAGGAGATTGGATAGGATAGAGGATAGGATAGGATAGAGGATACGATACGATAGAGGATAGGATAGGATAGAGGATAGGATAGGATAGAGGATAGGATAGGATAGAGGATAGGATAGGATAGAGGATAGGATATGATTGAGGATAGGATAGGATAGAGGATAGGATATTATTGAGGATAGGATAGGATAGAGGATAGGATAGGATAGAGGATAGGATAGGATAGAGGATGGGATAGGATAGCGGATAGGATAGGATATAGGATTGGATAGGATAGAGGATAGGATACGATAGAGGATAGGATAGGATAGAGGATAGGATACGATAGAGGATAGGATATTATAGAGGATAGGATAGGATAGAGGATAGGATAGGATAGAGGATAGGATATTATAGAGGATAGGATAGGATACAGGATAAGATAGGATAGAGGATAGGATAGGATAGAGGATAGGATAGGATAGTATAGAGGATAGGATAGGATGGAGGATAGGATAGGATAGAGGATATGATAGGATAGAGGACAGGATAGGATAGAGGATAGGATAGGGTAGAGGATAGGATAGGATAGAGGATAGGATAGAGGATCGGATAGGTGATTGGATAGGATAGAGGATAGGATAGGATAGAGGACAGGAGAAAATAGAGGATAGGATAGGTTAGCGGATAGGATAGGATAGAGGATAGGATAGGATAGAGGATACGATAGGATAGAGGATAGGATAGGATAGAGGATAGGATAGGATTGAGGATAGGATAGAATAGAGGAAAGGATAGGATAGAGGATCGGATAGGTGATTGGATAGGATAGAGGATAGGATAGGATAGAGGATAGTATAGGATAGAGGATAGAATAGGATAGAGGATAGTATAGGATAGTGGATAGGATTGCATAGAGGATAGGATAGGGGATTGGATAGGATAGAGTATAGGATACGATAGAGGATAGGATCGGATAGAGGATAGGATAGGGGATTGGATAGGATAGACAATAGGAGAAGATAGAGGATAGGATAGGGGATTGTATCGGATAGTGGATAGGAGACGATAGAGTATAGGATAGGGGATTGTATAGGCTAGAGGACAGGAGACGATAGAGGATAGGATAGGATAGAGGATAGGATAGGATACAGGATATAATAGGATAGAGGATAGGATAGGATAGAGGATAGGATAGGATAGAGGATAGGATAGGATAGAGGATAGGATAGGATAGAGGATAGGATAGGATAGATGATAGGATAGGATAGAGGATCTGATAGAGGATAGGATAGGATACAGGATAGGATAGGATAGAGGATCGGATAGAGGATAGGATAGGATAGAGGATAGGATAGGATAGAGGATAGGATAGGATAGAGGACAGGATAGGATAGAGGATAGGATAGGATAGAGGAAAGGATAGGATGGAGGATAGGATAGGATAGAGGATAGGATACGATAGAGGATAGGATAGGATAGGATAGAGGATAGGATAGAGGATAGGATAGCGGATAGGATATAGGATAGCATAGAGGATAGGATAGGATAGGGGATAGGATAGGATAGAGGATAGGATAGGATAGAGGGTAGAATGGGATAGAGGATAGGATAGGATAGAGGATAGGATAGGATAGAGGATAGAATAGGATAGAGGATCGGATAGAGGATAGGATAGGATAGACGATAGGATAGGATAGAGGATAGGATAGGATAGAGGATAGGATAGGAAAGAGGATAGGATAGGATAGAGGACAGGATAGGATAGAGGTTAGGATAGGATAGAGGAAAGGATAGGATGGAGGATAGGATAGGATAGAGGATAGGATACGATAGAGGATAGGATAGGATAGGATAGAGGATAGGATAGAGGATAGGATAGCGGATAGGATAGAGGATAGCATAGAGGATAGGATAGGATAGGGTATAGGATAGGATAGAGGATAGGATAGGATAGAGGGTAGAATGGGATAGAGGATAGGATAGGATAGAGGATAGGATAGGATAGAGGATAGGATAGGATAGAGGATAGGATAGGATAGAGGATAGGATAGAGGATAGGATAGAGGATAGGATAGAGGATAGGATAGGATAGAGGATAGGATAGGATACAGGATAGGATAGAGGATAGGATAGCGGATAGGATAGAGGATAGGATAGGATTGAGGATAGGATAGGATAGAGGATAGGATAGAGGATTGGATAGAGGATTGGATAGGATAGAGAATCTAATAGGATAGAGAATAGGATAGGATAGAGGATAGGATAGGATAGAGGATAGGATAGAGGATAGGATAGAGGATAGGATAGGATAGAGGATAGGATAGGATAGAGGATAGGATAGGATAGAGGATAGGATAGGATTGAGGATAGGATACAGGATAGGATAGGATAGAGGATAGGATAGGATAGAGGATCGCATAGAGGATAGGATCGGATAGAGGATAGGATAGGATAGAGGAAAGGTAATAGAGGAAAGGTAGGATAGGTAATTGGATAGGATAGAGGATAGGATAAGGTAGAGGATAATATAGGATAGAGGATAGGATAGGATAGAGGATAGGATAGGATAGAGGATAGGATAGGATAGAGGATAGGATAGGATAGAGGATAGGATAGGATAGAGGATAGGATAGGATAGACGATAGGATAGGATAGAGGATAGGATAGGATAGAGGATAGGATAGGAAATAGGATAGGATAGGATAGAGGATAGGATAGGAAAGAGGATAGGATAGGATAGAGGATAGGATAGGATAGAGGATAGGATAGGATACAGGATAGGATAGGATAGAGGATAGGATAGGATAGAGGATCGGATAGAGGATAGGATCGGATAGAGGATAGGATAGGATAGAGGAAAGGATAGGATAGAGGATAGGATCGGTAATTGGATAGGATAGAGGATAGGATAAGGTAGAGGATAATATAGGATAGAGGATAGGATAGGATAGAGGATAGGATAGAGGATAGGATGGAGGATAGGATAGAGGATAGGATAGAGGATAAAATAGGAAAGAGGATAGGATAGGATACAAGATAGGATAGGATAGAGGATAAGGAGGGATAGAGGATAGGATAGGATAGAGGATAGAATTGGATAGAGGATAGGATAGGATAGAGGATAGGATAGGATAGAGGATAGGATAGGATGGAGGATAGGATAGGATAGAGGATATAATAGGATAGAGGATAGGATAGGATAGAGGATAGGATAGGGTAGAGGATAGGATAGGATAGAGGATAGGATAGGATAGAGGATAGGATAGGAAAGAGGATAGGATAGGATTGAGGATAGGATACAGGATAGGATAGGATAGAGGATAGGATAGGATAGAGGATCGGATAGGATAGAGGATAGGATAGAGGATAGGATAGAGGATAGGATAGAATAGAGGATAGGATAATATAGAGGATAGGATAGGAAAGAGGATAGGATAGGATAGAGGACAGGATAGGATAGAGGTTAGGATAGGATAGAGGAAAGGATAGGATGGAGGATAGGAAAGGATAGAGGATAGGATACGATAGAGGATAGGATAGGATAGGATAGAGGATAGGATAGAGGATAGGATAGCGGATAGGATAGAGGATAGCATAGAGGATAGGATAGGATAGGGGATAGGATACGATAGAGGATAGGATAGGATAGAGGGTAGAATGGGATAGAGGATAGGATAGGATAGAGGATAGGATAGGATAGAGGATAGGATAGGATAGAGGATAGGATAGGATAGAGGATAGGATAGGATAGAGGATAGGATAGAGGATAGGATAGAGGATAGGATAGAGGATAGGATAGGATAGAGGATAGGATAGGATACAGGATAGGATAGAGGATAGGATAGCGGATAGGATAGAGGATAGGATAGGATTGAGGATAGGATAGAGGATAGGATAGAGGATAGGATAGAGGATTGGATAGGATAGAGAATCTAATAGGATAGAGAATAGGATAGGATAGAGGATAGGATAGGATAGAGGATAGGATAGAGGATAGGATAGAGGATAGGATAGAATAGAGGATAGGATAATATAGAGGATAGGATAGGATAGAGGATATAATAGGATAGAGGATAGGATAGGATAGAGGATAGGATAGGATAGAGGATAGGATAGGATTGAGGATAGGATACAGGATAGGATAGGATAGAGGATAGGATAGGATAGAGGATCGCATAGAGGATAGGATCGGATAGAGGATAGGATAGGATAGAGGATAGGATAGGAAATAGGATAGGATAGGATAGAGGATAGGATAGGAAAGAGGATAGGATAGGATAGAGGATAGGATAGGATAGAGGATAGGATAGGATACAGGATAGGATAGGATAGAGGATAGGATAGGATAGAGGATCGGATAGAGGATAGGATCGGATAGAGGATAGGATAGGATAGAGGAAAGGATAGGATAGAGGATAGGATCGGTAATTGGATAGGATAGAGGATAGGATAAGGTAGAGGATAATATAGGATAGAGGATAGGATAGGATAGAGGATAGGATAGAGGATAGGATGGAGGATAGGATAGAGGATAGGATAGAGGATAAAATAGGAAAGAGGATAGGATAGGATACAAGATAGGATAGGATAGAGGATAAGGAGGGATAGAGGATAGGATAGGATAGAGGATAGAATTGGATAGAGGATAGGATAGGATAGAGGATAGGATAGGATAGAGGATAGGATAGGATGGAGGATAGGATAGGATAGAGGATATAATAGGATAGAGGATAGGATAGGATAGAGGATAGGATAGGATAGAGGATAGGATAGGATAGAGGATAGGATAGGATAGAGGATAGGATAGGATAGAGGATAGGATAGGAAAGAGGATAGGATAGGATTGAGGATAGGATACAGGATAGGATAGGATAGAGGATAGGATAGGATAGAGGATCGGATAGAGGATAGGATCGGATAGAGGATAGGATAGGATAGAGGAAAGGATAGGATAGAGGATAGGATAGGTAATTGGATAGGATAGAGGATAGGATAAGGTAGAGGATAATATAGGATAGAGGATAGGATAGGATATAGGATAGGATAGAGGATAGGATGGAGGATAGGACAGAGGATAGGATAGAGGATAAAATAGGAAAGAGGATAGGATAGGATACAAGATAGGATAGGATAGAGGATAAGGAGGGATAGAGGATAGGATAGGATAGAGGATAGAATTGGATAGAGGATAGGATAGGATAGAGGATAGGATAGGATAGAGGATAGGATAGGATGGAGGATAGGATAGGATAGAGGATATAATAGGATAGAGGATAGGATAGGATAGAGGATAGGATAGGATAGAGGATAGGATAGGATAGAGGATAGGATAGAGGATAGGATAGAGGATAGGATAGAGGATAGGATAGAGGATAGGATAGGATAGAGGATAGGATAGGATAAAGGATAGGATAGGATAGAGGATAGGATAGGATAGAGGATAGGATAGAGGATAGGATAGGATACAGGATAGGATAGAGGATAGGATAGCGGGTAGGATAGAGGATAATATAGAGGATAGGATAGGATTGAGGATAGGATAGGATAGAGGATGGGATAGAGGATAGGATAGAGGATTGGATAGGATAGAGAATCTAATAGGATAGAGAATAGGATAGGATTGATGATAGGATAGGATAGAGGATAGGATAGAGGATAGGATAGAATAGAGGATAGGATAACATAGAGGATAGGATAGGATAGAGGATAGGATAGGATAGAGGATAGGATAGGATAGAGGATAGGATAGGATAGAGGATAGGATAGGATAGAGGACAGGATAGGATAGAGGATAGGATAGGATAGAGGAAAGGATAGGATGGAGGATAGGATAGGATAGAGGATAGGATACGATAGAGGATAGGATAGGATAGGATAGAGGATAGGATAGAGGATAGGATAGCGGATAGGATATAGGATAGCATAGAGGATAGGATAGGATAGGGGATAGGATAGGATAGAGGATAGGATAGGATAGAGGGTAGAATGGGATAGAGGATAGGATAGGATAGAGGATAGGATAGGATAGAGGATAGAATAGGATAGAGGATCGGATAGAGGAAAGAATTGGATAGAGGATATGATAGGATAGAGGATAGGATAGGATACAGGATAGGATAGGATAGAGGATTGGATATGATAAAGGATAGGATAGAGGATAGGATATCATAGAGGATAGGATAGGATAGAGGATAGGATAGGATTGAGGATAGGATACAGGATAGGATAGGATAGAGGATAGGATAGGATAGAGGATAGGATAGGATAGAGGATCGCATAGAGGATAGGATCGGATAGAGGATAGGATAGGATAGAGGAAAGGTAATAGAGGAAAGGTAGGATAGGTAATTGGATAGGATAGAGGGTAGGATAAGGTAGAGGATAATATAGGATAGAGGATAGGATAGGATAGAGGATAGGATAGGATAGAGGATAGGATAGGATAGAGGATAGGATAGGATAGAGGATAGGATAGGATAGAGGATAGGATAGGATAGAGGATAGGATAGGATAGACGATAGGATAGGATAGAGGATAGGATAGGATAGAGGATAGGATAGGAAATAGGATAGGATAGGATAGAGGATAGGATAGGAAAGAGGATAGGATAGGATAGAGGATAGGATAGGATAGAGGATAGGATAGGATACAGGATAGGATAGGATAGAGGATAGGATAGGATAGAGGATCGGATAGAGGATAGGATCGGATAGAGGATAGGATAGGATAGAGGAAAGGATAGGATAGAGGATAGGATCGGTAATTGGATAGGATAGAGGATAGGATAAGGTAGAGGATAATATAGGATAGAGGATAGGATAGGATAGAGGATAGGATAGAGGATAGGATGGAGGATAGGATAGAGGATAGGATAGAGGATAAAATAGGAAAGAGGATAGGATAGGATACAAGATAGGATAGGATAGAGGATAAGGAGGGATAGAGGATAGGATAGGATAGAGGATAGAATTGGATAGAGGATAGGATAGGATAGAGGATAGGATAGGATAGAGGATAGGATAGGATGGAGGATAGGATAGGATAGAGGATATAATAGGATAGAGGATAGGATAGGATAGAGGATAGGATAGGATAGAGGATAGGATAGGATAGAGGATAGGATAGGATAGAGGATAGGATAGGATAGAGGATAGGATAGGAAAGAGGATAGGATAGGATTGAGGATAGGATACAGGATAGGATAGGATAGAGGATAGGATAGGATAGAGGATCGGATAGAGGATAGGATCGGATAGAGGATAGGATAGGATAGAGGAAAGGATAGGATAGAGGATAGGATAGGTAATTGGATAGGATAGAGGATAGGATAAGGTAGAGGATAATATAGGATAGAGGATAGGATAGGATATAGGATAGGATAGAGGATAGGATGGAGGATAGGACAGAGGATAGGATAGAGGATAAAATAGGAAAGAGGATAGGATAGGATACAAGATAGGATAGGATAGAGGATAAGGAGGGATAGAGGATAGGATAGGATAGAGGATAGAATTGGATAGAGGATAGGATAGGATAGAGGATAGGATAGGATAGAGGATAGGATAGGGGATTGGATAGGATAGAGGATAGGACAGGATAGAGGATAGGATAGGATTGAGGATAGGATAGGATAGAGAAAAGGATAGGATAGAGGATCGTATAGGATAGGATAGAGTATAGGATTGGATAGAGGATCGGATAGGTGATTGGATAGGATAGGATAGAGGATAAGATAGGATAGAGGATAGAATAGGATTGATGATAGGATAGGATAGAGGATCGGATAGGTGATTGGATAGGATAGAGGATAGGATAGGATAGAGGATAGGATAGGATATAGGATTGGATAGGATAGAGGATAGGATAGGATAGAGGATAGGATAGGAGAGAGGATAGGATAGGATAGCGGATAGGATAGGATATAGGATTGGATAGGATAGAGGATAGGATACGATAGAGGATAGGATAATATAGAGGATAGGATAGGGGATTGGATAGGATAGAGGATAGGATAGGATAGAAGATAGGATAGGATTGATGATAGGATAGGATAGAGGAAAGGATAGGATAGAGGATAGGATAGGATAGAGGATAGGATAGGGTAGAGGATAGGATAGGATAGAGGATAGGATAGGAGATTGGATAGGATAGGATAGAGGATAGGATAGGAGATTGGATAGGATAGAGGATAGGATAGGATAGAGGATACGATACGATAGAGGATAGGATAGGATAGAGGATAGGATAGGATAGAGGATAGGATAGGATAGAGGATAGGATAGGATAGAGGATAGGATATGATTGAGGATAGGATAGGATAGAGGATAGGATATTATTGAGGATAGGATAGGATAGAGGATAGGATAGGATAGAGGATAGGATAGGATAGAGGATGGGATAGGATAGCGGATAGGATAGGATATAGGATTGGATAGGATAGAGGATAGGATACGATAGAGGATAGGATAGGATAGAGGATAGGATACGATAGAGGATAGGATATTATAGAGGATAGGATAGGATAGAGGATAGGATAGGATAGAGGATAGGATATTATAGAGGATAGGATAGGATACAGGATAAGATAGGATAGAGGATAGGATAGGATAGAGGATAGGATAGGATAGTATAGAGGATAGGATAGGATGGAGGATAGGATAGGATAGAGGATATGATAGGATAGAGGACAGGATAGGATAGAGGATAGGATAGGGTAGAGGATAGGATAGGATAGAGGATAGGATAGAGGATCGGATAGGTGATTGGATAGGATAGAGGATAGGATAGGATAGAGGACAGGAGAAAATAGAGGATAGGATAGGTTAGCGGATAGGATAGGATAGAGGATAGGATAGGATAGAGGATACGATAGGATAGAGGATAGGATAGGATAGAGGATAGGATAGGATTGAGGATAGGATAGAATAGAGGAAAGGATAGGATAGAGGATCGGATAGGTGATTGGATAGGATAGAGGATAGGATAGGATAGAGGATAGTATAGGATAGAGGATAGAATAGGATAGAGGATAGTATAGGATAGTGGATAGGATTGCATAGAGGATAGGATAGGGGATTGGATAGGATAGAGTATAGGATACGATAGAGGATAGGATCGGATAGAGGATAGGATAGGGGATTGGATAGGATAGACAATAGGAGAAGATAGAGGATAGGATAGGGGATTGTATCGGATAGTGGATAGGAGACGATAGAGTATAGGATAGGGGATTGTATAGGCTAGAGGACAGGAGACGATAGAGGATAGGATAGGATAGAGGATAGGATAGGATACAGGATATAATAGGATAGAGGATAGGATAGGATAGAGGATAGGATAGGATAGAGGATAGGATAGGATAGAGGATAGGATAGGATAGAGGATAGGATAGGATAGATGATAGGATAGGATAGAGGATCTGATAGAGGATAGGATAGGATACAGGATAGGATAGGATAGAGGATCGGATAGAGGATAGGATAGGATAGAGGATAGGATAGGATAGAGGATAGGATAGGATAGAGGACAGGATAGGATAGAGGATAGGATAGGATAGAGGAAAGGATAGGATGGAGGATAGGATAGGATAGAGGATAGGATACGATAGAGGATAGGATAGGATAGGATAGAGGATAGGATAGAGGATAGGATAGCGGATAGGATATAGGATAGCATAGAGGATAGGATAGGATAGGGGATAGGATAGGATAGAGGATAGGATAGGATAGAGGGTAGAATGGGATAGAGGATAGGATAGGATAGAGGATAGGATAGGATAGAGGATAGAATAGGATAGAGGATCGGATAGAGGATAGGATAGGATAGACGATAGGATAGGATAGAGGATAGGATAGGATAGAGGATAGGATAGGAAAGAGGATAGGATAGGATAGAGGACAGGATAGGATAGAGGTTAGGATAGGATAGAGGAAAGGATAGGATGGAGGATAGGATAGGATAGAGGATAGGATACGATAGAGGATAGGATAGGATAGGATAGAGGATAGGATAGAGGATAGGATAGCGGATAGGATAGAGGATAGCATAGAGGATAGGATAGGATAGGGTATAGGATAGGATAGAGGATAGGATAGGATAGAGGGTAGAATGGGATAGAGGATAGGATAGGATAGAGGATAGGATAGGATAGAGGATAGGATAGGATAGAGGATAGGATAGGATAGAGGATAGGATAGAGGATAGGATAGAGGATAGGATAGAGGATAGGATAGGATAGAGGATAGGATAGGATACAGGATAGGATAGAGGATAGGATAGCGGATAGGATAGAGGATAGGATAGGATTGAGGATAGGATAGGATAGAGGATAGGATAGAGGATTGGATAGAGGATTGGATAGGATAGAGAATCTAATAGGATAGAGAATAGGATAGGATAGAGGATAGGATAGGATAGAGGATAGGATAGAGGATAGGATAGAGGATAGGATAGGATAGAGGATAGGATAGGATAGAGGATAGGATAGGATTGAGGATAGGATACAGGATAGGATAGGATAGAGGATAGGATAGGATAGAGGATCGCATAGAGGATAGGATCGGATAGAGGATAGGATAGGATAGAGGAAAGGTAATAGAGGAAAGGTAGGATAGGTAATTGGATAGGATAGAGGATAGGATAAGGTAGAGGATAATATAGGATAGAGGATAGGATAGGATAGAGGATAGGATAGGATAGAGGATAGGATAGGATAGAGGATAGGATAGGATAGAGGATAGGATAGGATAGAGGATAGGATAGGATAGACGATAGGATAGGATAGAGGATAGGATAGGATAGAGGATAGGATAGGAAATAGGATAGGATAGGATAGAGGATAGGATAGGAAAGAGGATAGGATAGGATAGAGGATAGGATAGGATAGAGGATAGGATAGGATACAGGATAGGATAGGATAGAGGATAGGATAGGATAGAGGATCGGATAGAGGATAGGATCGGATAGAGGATAGGATAGGATAGAGGAAAGGATAGGATAGAGGATAGGATCGGTAATTGGATAGGATAGAGGATAGGATAAGGTAGAGGATAATATAGGATAGAGGATAGGATAGGATAGAGGATAGGATAGAGGATAGGATGGAGGATAGGATAGAGGATAGGATAGAGGATAAAATAGGAAAGAGGATAGGATAGGATACAAGATAGGATAGGATAGAGGATAAGGAGGGATAGAGGATAGGATAGGATAGAGGATAGAATTGGATAGAGGATAGGATAGGATAGAGGATAGGATAGGATAGAGGATAGGATAGGATGGAGGATAGGATAGGATAGAGGATATAATAGGATAGAGGATAGGATAGGATAGAGGATAGGATAGGGTAGAGGATAGGATAGGATAGAGGATAGGATAGGATAGAGGATAGGATAGGAAAGAGGATAGGATAGGATTGAGGATAGGATACAGGATAGGATAGGATAGAGGATAGGATAGGATAGAGGATCGGATAGGATAGAGGATAGGATAGAGGATAGGATAGAGGATAGGATAGAATAGAGGATAGGATAATATAGAGGATAGGATAGGAAAGAGGATAGGATAGGATAGAGGACAGGATAGGATAGAGGTTAGGATAGGATAGAGGAAAGGATAGGATGGAGGATAGGAAAGGATAGAGGATAGGATACGATAGAGGATAGGATAGGATAGGATAGAGGATAGGATAGAGGATAGGATAGCGGATAGGATAGAGGATAGCATAGAGGATAGGATAGGATAGGGGATAGGATACGATAGAGGATAGGATAGGATAGAGGGTAGAATGGGATAGAGGATAGGATAGGATAGAGGATAGGATAGGATAGAGGATAGGATAGGATAGAGGATAGGATAGGATAGAGGATAGGATAGGATAGAGGATAGGATAGAGGATAGGATAGAGGATAGGATAGAGGATAGGATAGGATAGAGGATAGGATAGGATACAGGATAGGATAGAGGATAGGATAGCGGATAGGATAGAGGATAGGATAGGATTGAGGATAGGATAGAGGATAGGATAGAGGATAGGATAGAGGATTGGATAGGATAGAGAATCTAATAGGATAGAGAATAGGATAGGATAGAGGATAGGATAGGATAGAGGATAGGATAGAGGATAGGATAGAGGATAGGATAGAATAGAGGATAGGATAATATAGAGGATAGGATAGGATAGAGGATATAATAGGATAGAGGATAGGATAGGATAGAGGATAGGATAGGATAGAGGATAGGATAGGATTGAGGATAGGATACAGGATAGGATAGGATAGAGGATAGGATAGGATAGAGGATCGCATAGAGGATAGGATCGGATAGAGGATAGGATAGGATAGAGGAAAGGTAATAGAGGAAAGGTAGGATAGGTAATTGGATAGGATAGAGGATAGGATAAGGTAGAGGATAATATAGGATAGAGGATAGGATAGGATAGAGGATAGGATAGGATAGAGGATAGGATAGGATAGAGGATAGGATAGGATAGAGGATAGGATAGGATAGAGGATAGGATAGGATAGAGGATAGGATAGGATAGACGATAGGATAGGATAGAGGATAGGATAGGATAGAGGATAGGATAGGAAATAGGATAGGATAGGATAGAGGATAGGATAGGAAAGAGGATAGGATAGGATAGAGGATAGGATAGGATAGAGGATAGGATAGGATACAGGATAGGATAGGATAGAGGATAGGATAGGATAGAGGATCGGATAGAGGATAGGATCGGATAGAGGATAGGATAGGATAGAGGAAAGGATAGGATAGAGGATAGGATCGGTAATTGGATAGGATAGAGGATAGGATAAGGTAGAGGATAATATAGGATAGAGGATAGGATAGGATAGAGGATAGGATAGAGGATAGGATGGAGGATAGGATAGAGGATAGGATAGAGGATAAAATAGGAAAGAGGATAGGATAGGATACAAGATAGGATAGGATAGAGGATAAGGAGGGATAGAGGATAGGATAGGATAGAGGATAGAATTGGATAGAGGATAGGATAGGATAGAGGATAGGATAGGATAGAGGATAGGATAGGATGGAGGATAGGATAGGATAGAGGATATAATAGGATAGAGGATAGGATAGGATAGAGGATAGGATAGGATAGAGGATAGGATAGGATAGAGGATAGGATAGGATAGAGGATAGGATAGGATAGAGGATAGGATAGGAAAGAGGATAGGATAGGATTGAGGATAGGATACAGGATAGGATAGGATAGAGGATAGGATAGGATAGAGGATCGGATAGAGGATAGGATCGGATAGAGGATAGGATAGGATAGAGGAAAGGATAGGATAGAGGATAGGATAGGTAATTGGATAGGATAGAGGATAGGATAAGGTAGAGGATAATATAGGATAGAGGATAGGATAGGATATAGGATAGGATAGAGGATAGGATGGAGGATAGGACAGAGGATAGGATAGAGGATAAAATAGGAAAGAGGATAGGATAGGATACAAGATAGGATAGGATAGAGGATAAGGAGGGATAGAGGATAGGATAGGATAGAGGATAGAATTGGATAGAGGATAGGATAGGATAGAGGATAGGATAGGATAGAGGATAGGATAGGATGGAGGATAGGATAGGATAGAGGATATAATAGGATAGAGGATAGGATAGGATAGAGGATAGGATAGGATAGAGGATAGGATAGGATAGAGGATAGGATAGAGGATAGGATAGAGGATAGGATAGAGGATAGGATAGAGGATAGGATAGGATAGAGGATAGGATAGGATAAAGGATAGGATAGGATAGAGGATAGGATAGGATAGAGGATAGGATAGAGGATAGGATAGGATACAGGATAGGATAGAGGATAGGATAGCGGGTAGGATAGAGGATAATATAGAGGATAGGATAGGATTGAGGATAGGATAGGATAGAGGATGGGATAGAGGATAGGATAGAGGATTGGATAGGATAGAGAATCTAATAGGATAGAGAATAGGATAGGATTGATGATAGGATAGGATAGAGGATAGGATAGAGGATAGGATAGAATAGAGGATAGGATAACATAGAGGATAGGATAGGATAGAGGATAGGATAGGATAGAGGATAGGATAGGATAGAGGATAGGATAGGATAGAGGATAGGATAGGATAGAGGACAGGATAGGATAGAGGATAGGATAGGATAGAGGAAAGGATAGGATGGAGGATAGGATAGGATAGAGGATAGGATACGATAGAGGATAGGATAGGATAGGATAGAGGATAGGATAGAGGATAGGATAGCGGATAGGATATAGGATAGCATAGAGGATAGGATAGGATAGGGGATAGGATAGGATAGAGGATAGGATAGGATAGAGGGTAGAATGGGATAGAGGATAGGATAGGATAGAGGATAGGATAGGATAGAGGATAGAATAGGATAGAGGATCGGATAGAGGAAAGAATTGGATAGAGGATATGATAGGATAGAGGATAGGATAGGATACAGGATAGGATAGGATAGAGGATTGGATATGATAAAGGATAGGATAGAGGATAGGATATCATAGAGGATAGGATAGGATAGAGGATAGGATAGGATTGAGGATAGGATACAGGATAGGATAGGATAGAGGATAGGATAGGATAGAGGATAGGATAGGATAGAGGATCGCATAGAGGATAGGATCGGATAGAGGATAGGATAGGATAGAGGAAAGGTAATAGAGGAAAGGTAGGATAGGTAATTGGATAGGATAGAGGGTAGGATAAGGTAGAGGATAATATAGGATAGAGGATAGGATAGGATAGAGGATAGGATAGGATAGAGGATAGGATAGGATAGAGGATAGGATAGGATAGAGGATAGGATAGGATAGAGGATAGGATAGGATAGAGGATAGGATAGGATAGACGATAGGATAGGATAGAGGATAGGATAGGATAGAGGATAGGATAGGAAATAGGATAGGATAGGATAGAGGATAGGATAGGAAAGAGGATAGGATAGGATAGAGGATAGGATAGGATAGAGGATAGGATAGGATACAGGATAGGATAGGATAGAGGATAGGATAGGATAGAGGATCGGATAGAGGATAGGATCGGATAGAGGATAGGATAGGATAGAGGAAAGGATAGGATAGAGGATAGGATCGGTAATTGGATAGGATAGAGGATAGGATAAGGTAGAGGATAATATAGGATAGAGGATAGGATAGGATAGAGGATAGGATAGAGGATAGGATGGAGGATAGGATAGAGGATAGGATAGAGGATAAAATAGGAAAGAGGATAGGATAGGATACAAGATAGGATAGGATAGAGGATAAGGAGGGATAGAGGATAGGATAGGATAGAGGATAGAATTGGATAGAGGATAGGATAGGATAGAGGATAGGATAGGATAGAGGATAGGATAGGATGGAGGATAGGATAGGATAGAGGATATAATAGGATAGAGGATAGGATAGGATAGAGGATAGGATAGGATAGAGGATAGGATAGGATAGAGGATAGGATAGGATAGAGGATAGGATAGGATAGAGGATAGGATAGGAAAGAGGATAGGATAGGATTGAGGATAGGATACAGGATAGGATAGGATAGAGGATAGGATAGGATAGAGGATCGGATAGAGGATAGGATCGGATAGAGGATAGGATAGGATAGAGGAAAGGATAGGATAGAGGATAGGATAGGTAATTGGATAGGATAGAGGATAGGATAAGGTAGAGGATAATATAGGATAGAGGATAGGATAGGATATAGGATAGGATAGAGGATAGGATGGAGGATAGGACAGAGGATAGGATAGAGGATAAAATAGGAAAGAGGATAGGATAGGATACAAGATAGGATAGGATAGAGGATAAGGAGGGATAGAGGATAGGATAGGATAGAGGATAGAATTGGATAGAGGATAGGATAGGATAGAGGATAGGATAGGATAGAGGATAGGATAGGATGGAGGATAGGATAGGATAGAGGATATAATAGGATAGAGGATAGGATAGGATAGAGGATAGGATAGGATAGAGGATAGGATAGGATAGAGGATAGGATAGAGGATAGGATAGAGGATAGGATAGAGGATAGGATAGAGGATAGGATAGGATAGAGGATAGGATAGGATAAAGGATAGGATAGGATAGAGGATAGGATAGGATAGAGGATAGGATAGAGGATAGGATAGGATACAGGATAGGATAGAGGATAGGATAGCGGGTAGGATAGAGGATAATATAGAGGATAGGATAGGATTGAGGATAGGATAGGATAGAGGATGGGATAGAGGATAGGATAGAGGATTGGATAGGATAGAGAATCTAATAGGATAGAGAATAGGATAGGATAGATGATAGGATAGGATAGAGGATAGGATAGAGGATAGGATAGAATAGAGGATAGGATAACATAGAGGATAGGATAGGATAGAGGATAGGATAGGATAGAGGATAGGATAGGATAGAGGATAGGATAGGATAGAGGATAGGATAGGATAGAGGACAGGATAGGATAGAGGATAGGATAGGATAGAGGAAAGGATAGGATGGAGGATAGGATAGGATAGAGGATAGGATACGATAGAGGATAGGATAGGATAGGATAGAGGATAGGATAGAGGATAGGATAGCGGATAGGATATAGGATAGCATAGAGGATAGGATAGGATAGGGGATAGGATAGGATAGAGGATAGGATAGGATAGAGGGTAGAATGGGATAGAGGATAGGATAGGATAGAGGATAGGATAGGATAGAGGATAGAATAGGATAGAGGATCGGATAGAGGAAAGAATTGGATAGAGGATATGATAGGATAGAGGATAGGATAGGATACAGGATAGGATAGGATAGAGGATTGGATATGATAAAGGATAGGATAGAGGATAGGATATCATAGAGGATAGGATAGGATAGAGGATAGGATAGGTTAGAGGATAGGATAGGATAGAGGATAGGATAGGATAGAGGATAGCATAGGATAGAGGATCGGATAGAGGATAGGATAGGATTGAGGATAGGATAGAGGATAGGATAGGATAGAGGATAGGATAGGATACAGGATAGGATAGGATGGAGGATAGGATAGGATAGAGGATATAATAGGATTGAGGAAAGGATAGGATAGAGGATAGGATAGGATAGAGGATAGGATAGAGGATAAAATAGGATAGATGATAGGATAGGATAGAGGATAGGATAGGATAGAGGATAGGATAGGATAGAGGATAGGATAGGATAGAGGATAGGATAGGATAGAGGATAGGATAGGATAGAGGAAAGGTTAGGATAGAGGATAGGATAGGATAGAGGATAGGATAGGATACAGGATAGGATAGGATAGAGGATAGGATAGGGTAGAGTATAAGATAGAGGGTAGGATAGAGGATGGGATATAGGATAGGATAGAGGATAGGATAGGAAAGAGGATAGGATAGAGGATAGGATAGAGGATAGGATAGAGGATAGGATAGAGGATAGGATAGAGGATAGGATAGAGGATAGGATAGGATAGAGGATAGATTAGGATAGAGGAAAGGATAGGATAGAGGATAGGATAGGATAGAGGAAAGGTTAGGATAGAGTATTGGACAGGATAGAGGATAGGATAGAGGATAGGATAGGATAGAGGATAGGATAGGATAGAGGATAGGATAGGATTGAGGATAGGATAGGATAGAGGATTGGATATGATAAAGGATAGGATAGAGGATAGGATATCATAGAGGATAGGATAGGATAGAGGATAGGATAGGTTAGAGGATAGGATAGGATAGAGGACAGGATAGGATAGAGGATAGGATAGGATAGAGGATCGGATAGAGGATAGGATAGGATTGAGGATAGGATAGAGGATAGGATAGGATAGAGGATAGGATAGGATACAGGATAGTATAGGATAGAGGATAGGATAGAATAGAGGATAGGATAGGATGGAGGATAGGATAGGATAGAAAATAGGATAGGATAGGATAGAGGATAGGATAGAGGATAGGATAGAGGATAGGATAGAGGATAGGATAGAGGATAGGATAGAGGATAGGATAGAGGATAGGATAGAGGGTAGGATAGAGGATAGGATAGAGGATAGGATAGAATAGAGGATAGGATAATATAGAGGATAGGATAGGATAGAAGATAGGATAGGATAGAGGATAGGATAGGATAGAGGATAGTATAGGATAGTGGAAAGGATAGGATAGAGTATTGGACAGGATAGAGGATAGGATTGAGGATAGGATGGAGGAAAGGATAGGATCGAGTATAGGACAGGATAGAGGATAGGATAGGATTGAGGATAGGATAGAGGATAGGATAGGATAGAGGATAGGATAGGATACAGGATAGTATAGGATAGAGGATAGGATAGAATAGAGGATAGGGTAGGATGGCGGAAAGGATAGGATAGAGGATAGGATAGGATAGAGGATAGGATAGGATAGAGGATAGGATAGGATAGAGGATAGGATAGAGGATAAAATAGGATAGATGATAGGATAGGATAGAGGATAGGATAGGATAGAGGATAGGATAGGATAGAGGATAGTATAGGATAGAGGATAGGATAGGATAGAGGATAGGATAGGATACAGGATAGGATAGGATAGAGGATCGGACAGAGGATAGGATAGGATAGAGGATAGGATATGATAGAAGAAAGGATAGGATAGATGACAGGATAGGATAGAGGATAGGATAGGATAGAGGAAAGGATAGGATGGAGGATAGGATAGGATAGAGGATAGGATACGATAGAGGATAGGATAGAGGATAGGATACGATAGAGGATAGGATAGAGGATAGGATAGGATAGAGGATAGGATAGGATAGAGGATAGTATAGGATAGAGGATAGGATAGAATAGAGGATAGAGGATAGGATAGGATTGAGGATAGGATAGGATAGAGGATAGTATATAATACAGTATAGGATAGGATTGAGGACAGGACGGGTTAGATGATAGGATAGGATAGAGGAAAGGATAGGATAGAGTATAGGACAGGATAGAGGATAGGATAGGATAGAGGATAGGATAGCATAGAGGATAGGATAGGATAGAGGATAGGATAGGGTACAGGATAGGATAGGATAGAGGATAGGATAGGATGGGATAGAGGATAGGATAGGATAGAGGATAGGATACAAGATAGGATAGGATAGAGAATAAGGAGGGATAGAGGATAGGATAGGATAGAGGATACAATTGGATAGAGGATATAATAGGATTGAGGAAAGGATAGGATAGAGGATAGGATAGGATAGAGGATAGGATAGGATAGAGGATAGGATAGGATAGAGGATAGGATAGGATTGAGGATAGGATAGAGGATAGGATAGGATAGAGGATAGAATAGGATAGAGGATAGGATAGGATAGAGGATAGGATACGATAGAGGATACGATAGATGATAGGATAGGATAGAGGATCTGATAGAGGATAGGATAGGATACAGGATAGGATCGGATAGAGGATCGGATAGAGGATAGGATAGGATAGAGGATAGGATAGGATAGAGGATAGGATAGGATAGAGGATAGGATAGGATAGAGGATAGGATAGGATAGAGGACAGGATAGGATAGAGGATAGGATAGGATAGAAGAAAGGATAGGATAGAGGATAGGATAGGATAGAGGATAGGATAGGGTAGAGTATAGGATAGAGGGTAGGATAGAGGATGGGATATAGGATAGGATAGAGGATAGGATAGGATAGAGGATAGGATAGGATAGAGGACAGGATAGGATAGAGGATAGGATAGGATAGAAGAAAGGATAGGATAGAGGATAGGATAGGATAGAGGATAGGATAGGGTAGAGTATAGGATAGAGGGTAGGATAGAGGATGGGATATAGGATAGGATAGAGGATAGGATAGGATAGAGGATAGGATAGAGGATAGGATAGAGGATAGGATAGAGGATAGGATAGAGGATAGGATAGAGGATAGGATAGAGGATAGGATAGAGGATAGGATAGAGGATAGGATAGAGGATAGGATAGAGGATAGGATAGAGCATAGGATAGGATAGAGGATAGATTAGGATAGAGGAAAGGATAGAATAGAGGATAGGATAGGATAGAGGAAAGGTTAGGATAGAGTATTGGACAGGATAGAGGATAGGACAGAGGATAGGATGGAGGAAAGGATAGGATAGAGGATAGGATAGGATAGAGGATAGGATAGGATAGAGGATAGGATAGGATAGAGGATGGGATAGGATAGAGGATTGGATATGATAAAGGATAGGATAGAGGATAGGATATCATAGAGGATAGGATAGGATAGAGGATAGGATAGGTTAGAGGATAGGATAGGATAGAGGATAGGATAGGATAGAGGATAGTATAGGATAGAGGATCGGATAGAGGATAGGATAGGATTGAGGATAGGATAGAGGATAGGATAGGATAGAGGATAGGATAGGATACAGGATAGGATAGGATGGAGGATAGGATAGGATAGAGGATATAATAGGATTGAGGAAAGGATATTATAGAGGATATTATAGAGTAGAGGATAGGATAGGATAGAGGATACGATATGATAGGCGATATGATAGGATAGATGACAGGATAGGATAGAGGATAGGATAGAATAGTGGATAGGATAGCATGGATGATACTATAGAGGATAGAATAGAGTATAGGATGGGATGAGGATATTATAGGATAGAGGATAGGTTAGGTTTGACGACAGGATAGGATAGAAGATAGGATAGGATAGAGGATAGGATAGGATAGAGGATAGGATAGGATAGAGGATAGGATAGGATAGAGGATAGGATAGGATAGAGGATAGGATAGGATAGAGGATAGGATAGAGGATATGATTGGATAGAGGATAGGGTAGAATTTGGATAGAATACAGGATAGGATAGGATAGAGGATAGGATAGGATAGAGAATAGGATATTATAGAGGATATTATAGGGTAGAGGATAGGATAGGATAGAGGATAGGATAGGATAGAGAATAGGATAGGATAGAGGATATTATAGGGTAGAAGATAGTATACGGTAGAGTATAGGATAGGATAGAGGATGGGATAGGATAGAGGATACTATAGGATAGAGGATAGGATAGGATAGAGGATATTATAGGATAGAGGATAGTATAGAATAGAGGATAGGATGGGATAGAGGATGGGATAGGATAGAGTATACGATAGAATAGAGGATGGGATAGGATAGAGGATAGAGGATAGGATATAGGATAGGATGGAGGATTGGTTAGGATAGAGGATACTATAGGATAGATGATAGGATAGGTTAGAGGATCGGATAGGATAGGGTATAGGGTAGGATTGAGGGTAAGTTAGGATAGAGGATAGGATAGAGGATACGATAGAGGATTGGATAGGATTAAGGATTGGATAGAATAGAGGATATTATAGGATAGAGGATAGGATAGGATAGAGGATAGTATAGGATAGAGGATAGGATAGGATAGAGGATAGGATAGGATTGGGGATAGGGTAGGATAGAGGATAGGACAGGATAGAGGATAGGATAGGATGGAGGATAAGATAGGATAGAGGATAGGATAGGATAGAGAATAGGATAGGATAGAGGATAGGATGAGATAAAGGATAGGATAGGGTTGAGGATAGGATCGGATAAAGAATAGGAATGGATAAAGAATAGGATAGGATAGAGGATAGGATAGAGGATAGGATGAGATAAAGGATAGGATAGGGTTGAGGATAGGATCGGATAAAGAATAGGATAGGATAGAGGATAGGATAGAGGATTGGATAGGATAGAGGATATTATAGGATACAGGAAAGGATAGGATAGCGGATAGGATAGGTATGAGGATGGGATAGGTTTGAGGATAGGAAAGGATAGACGATAGGATAGGATAGAGGATAGGATAGGATAGAGGATAGGGTAGAATTTGGATATTATACAGGATAGGATAGGATAGAGTATAGGATAGGATAGAGAATAGGATATTATAGAGGATATTATAGGGTATAGGATGGGATAGGACAGAGGATACGATATGATAGGCGATATGATAGGATAGAGGACAGGATAGGATAGAGGACAGGATAGTATAGTGGATAGGATAGGATAGAGGATAGGATAGGATAGAGGATAGGATAGGATAGATGATAGGATGAGATAAAGGATAGGATAGGGTTGAGGATAGGATCGGATAAAGAATAGGATAGGATAGAGGATAGGATAGGATAGAGGATAAGATAGGATAGAGGATAGGATAGGATAGAAGACAGGATAGGATAGAGGGTAGGGTAGAATTTGGATAGGATACAGGATAGGATAGGATAGAGGATAGGATAGGATAGAGAATAGGACAGGATTGAGGATATTATAGGGTAGAGGATAGGATAAGATAGAGGATACGATATGATAGAGGATAGGATAGAGGATAGGATATAATGCAGTATAGGATAGGATTGATGATAGGATAGGATAGGGGATTGGATAGGATAGTGGACAGTATAGGATAGAGGATAGGATAGGATGGAGGATACGATATTATGGGCGATGGGATAGGATAGAGGACAGGATAGGATAGCGTAGTGGATAGTATAGGATGGATGATATTATAGAGGATAGAATAGAGGATTGGATGCGATGAGGATATTATAGGATAGAGGATAGGTTAGGTTTGAGGACAGGATAGGATAGAGGATGGGGTAGAATTTGGATATTATACAGGATAGGATAGGATAGAGGATAGAATAGGATAGAGAATAGGATATTATAGAGGATATTATAGGGTAGAAGATAGTATAGGATAGAGGATACGATATGATAGGCGATATGATAGGATAGAGGACAGGATAGGATAGAGGATAGGATAGTATAGTGGATAGGATAGGATAGAGGATAGGATAGGATAGAGGATAGATAGCATAGAGGATAGGATGAGATAAAGGATAGGATAGGATTGAGGATAGGATAGGATAGAGGATAGGATAGGATAGGATAGAGAATAGGATATTATAGAGGATATTATAGAGTAGAGGATAGGATAGGATAGAGGATACGATATGATAGGCGATATGATAGGATAGATGACAGGATAGGATAGAGGATAGGATAGAATAGTGGATAGGATAGCATGGATGATACTATAGAGGATAGAATAGAGTATAGGATGGGATGAGGATATTGTAGGATAGAGGATAGGTTAGGTTTGACGACAGGATAGGATAGAAGATAGGATAGGATAGAGGATAGGATAGGATAGAGGATAGCATAGGATAGAGGATAGGATAGGATAGAGGATAGGATAGGATAGAGGATAGGATAGGATAGAGGATAGGATAGAGGATATGATTGGATAGAAGATAGGGTAGAATTTGGATAGAATACAGGATAGGATAGGATAGAGGATAGGATAGGATAGAGAATAGGATATTATAGAGGATATTATAGGGTAGAGGATAGGATAGGATAGAGGATAGGATAGGATAGAGAATAGGATAGGATAGAGGATATTATAGGGTAGAAGATAGGATAGGATAGAGGATACGATATGATAGAGGATAGGATAGAGGATAGGATATAATGCAGTATAGGATAGGATTGAGGATAGGATAGGATAGAGGATAGGATAGGGGATAGGATAGAATAGAGGATAGGATAGGATGGAGAATATGATAGGATAGATGATATTATGGGAAAGAGGATAATATATGATAGAGGATACGATATTGTAGAGGATAGGATAGGATAGATGATATTATAGGATAGAGGATACGATATTATAGAGGATAGGATAGGATAGAGGATAGAATAGGATAGATGATAGGATAGGATAGAGGATAGGATAGGATAGAGGAGAGGATAGGATAGAGGATACGATAGGATAGAGGATAGGATAGGATAGAGGATAGGATAGGATAGAGGATAGGATAGGATAGAGGATAGTATAGGATAGAGGATAGGATAGGATAGAGGAGAGGATAGGATAGAGGATAGGATAGGATAGAGAATAGGATATTATAGAGGATATTATAGGGTAGAGGATAGGATAGGATAGAGGATAGGATAGGATAGAGAATAGGATAGGATAGAGGACATTATAGGATAGAAGATAGGATAGGATAGAGGATATTATAGGGTAGAAGATAGGATAGGATAGAGGATACGATATGATAGAGGATAGGATAGAGGATAGGATATAATGCAGTATAGGATAGGATTGAGGATAGGATAGGATATAGTATAGGATAGGGGATAGGATAGAATAGAGGATAGGATAGGATAGAGGATAGGATAGGATAGAGGATAGAATAGGATAGAGAATAGGATAGGATAGAGGATAGGATAGCATAGAGGATAGGATAGGATGGAGGATAGGATTGGATAGAGGATAGGATAGGATAGAGGATAGGATAGGATAGAGGATAGGATAGGATAGAGGATAGGATAGGATAGAGGGTAGGATAGGATAGAGGATAGGATAGGATAGGTGATAGGATGGGGGATTGGATAGGATACAGGATAGGATAGGATAGAGGATAGGATAGGATAGAGGATAGGATAGGATAGAGGATAGGATAGCATAGAGGATAGGATAGGATAGAGGATAGGATTGGATAGAGGATAGGATAGGATAGAGGATAGGATAGGATAGAGGATAGGATAGGATAGGATAGAGGATAGGATTGAGGATAGAGCATAGGATGGAGGATAGGATAGGATAGAGGATAGGATAGAGGATAGGATAGGATAGAGGATAGGATAGGATAGAGGATGGGATAGGATAGAGGATAGGATAGGATAGAGGATAGGAGAGGATAGAGGATAGGATAGGATAGAGGATAGGATAGGATAGAGAATAGGATAGGATAGAGGATATTATAGGGTAGAAAATAGGATAGTATAGACGATACGATAGGATTGAGGATAGGATAGAGGATAGGATATAATGCAGTATAGGATAGGATTGAGGATGGGATAGGATAGAGGATAGGATAGGGGATAGGATACAATAGAGGATAGGATAGGATAGTGGATAGGATAGGATAGAGAATAGGATAGGATAGAGGATAGGATAGGTTTGAGGATAGGATAGGATACAGGATAGGATTGAGGATAGGATAGGATAGAGAATAGGATAGGCTAGTGAATAGGATAGGATTGAGAATATTATAGGATAGAGGTTAGGATAGGATAGAGGATGCGATATGGTAGAGGATAGGTTAGGATGGAGGATAGGATAGGGGATTGGATAGGATATAGTATAGGATTGGATAGATAGTAGGATAGGATAGGGAAAAGGATAGGATTAAGGATAGGATAGGATAGAGGATAGGATAGGATAGAGGATAGGATAGGACAGAGGATAGGATAGGATAGATGATAGTATAGGATAGAGGATAGGATAGGATAGAGAATAGGATATTATAGAGGATATTATAGAGTAGAGGATAGGATAGGATAGGATATGATAGGCGATATGATAGGATAGATGACAGGATAGGATAGAGGATAGGATAGAATAGTGGATAGGATAGCATGGATGATAGTATAGAGGATAGAATAGAGTATTGGATGGGATGAGGATATTATAGGATAGAGGATAGGTTAGGTTTGACGACAGGATAGGATAGAGGATAGGATAGGATAAAAGGATAGGATGGGATAGAGGATAGGATCGGATAGAGGATAGGATAGGATAGAGGATAGGATAGGATAGAGGATAGGATGAGTTAAAGGATAGGATATGGTTGAGGATAGGATTGGAAAGAGGATAGGATAGGATAGATGATAGGATAGGATAGAGGATAGGATAGGATAGAGGATAGGATAGGATAGAGGATAGGATAGGATAGAGGATAGGATATTATAGAGGATATTATAGGGTAGAAGATAGTATAGGATAGAGGATACGATATGATAGGCGATATGATAGGATAGAGGACAGGATAGGATAGAGGATAGGATAGTATAGTGGATAGGATAGGATTGAGGATAGGATAGGATAGAGGATAGGATAGGATAGAGAATAGGATAGGATAGAGGATATTATAGGGTAGGAGATAGGATAGGATAGAGGATACGATATGATAGAGGATAGGATAGAGGATAGGATATAATGCAGTATAGGATAGGATTGAGGATAGGATAGGATAGAGGATAGGATAGGGGATAGGATAGAATAGAGGATAGGATAGGATGGAGAATATGATAGGATAGATGATATTATGGGAAAGAGGATAATATATGATAGAGGATACGATATTGTAGAGGATAGGATAGGATAGATGATATTATAGGATAGAGGATACGATATTATAGAGGATAGGATAGGATAGAGGATAGAATAGGTTAGATGATAGGATAGGATAGAGGATAGGATAGGATAGAGGATAGGATAGAATAGTGGATAGGATAGGATAGAGGATACGATAGGATAGAGGATAGGATAGGATAGAGGATAGGATAGGATAGAGGATAGGATAGGATAGAGGATAGTATAGGATAGAGGATAGGATAGGATAGGATAGAGGATAGGATAGGATAGAGAATAGGATGAGATAAAGGATAGGATAGGGTTGAGGATAGGATTGGATAGAGGATAGGATAGGATAGAGGATAGGATAGGATAGAGGATAGGATAGGATAGAGGATAGGATAGATTAGTGGATAGGATAGGATAGAGGATAGGATAGGATAGAGGATAGGATCGGATAGAGGATAGGATAGGATAGAGGATAGGATAGAGGATATGATTGGATAGAAGATAGGGTAGAATTTGGATAGAATACAGGATAGGATAGGATAGAGGATAGGATAGGATAGAGAATAGGATATTATAGAGGATATTATAGGGTAGAGGATAGGATAGGATAGAGGATAGGATAGGATAGAGAATAGGATAGGATAGAGGATATTATAGGGTAGAAGATAGGATAGGTTAGAGGATACGATATGATAGAGGATAGGATAGAGGATAGGATATAATGCAGTATAGGATAGGATTGAGGATAGGATAGGATAGAGGATAGGATAGGGGATAGGATAGAATAGAGGATAGGATAGGATGGAGAATATGATAGGAGAGATGATATTATGGGAAAGAGGATAATATATGATAGAGGATACGATATTGTAGAGGATAGGATAGGATAGATGATATTATAGGATAGAGGATACGATATTATAGAGGATAGGATAGGATAGAGGATAGAATAGGATAGATGATAATATAGGAAAGAGGATAGGTTATGATAGAGGATAGGATAGGATAGAGGATAGGATAGGATAGAGGATAGGATAGGATTGGGGATAGGGTAGGATAGAGGATAGGACAGGATAGAGGATAGGATAGGATTGAGGATAAGATAGGATAGAGGATAGGATAGGATAGAGAATAGGATAGGATAGAGGATAGGATGAGATAAAGGATAGGATAGAGTTGAGGATAGGATCGGATAAAGAATAGGATAGGATAGAGGATAGGATAGAGGATTGGATAGGATAGAGGATATTATAGGATACAAGACAGGATAGGATAGCGGATAGGATAGGTATGAGGATAGGATAGGTTTGAGGATAGGATAGGATAGAGGATAGGATAGGATAGAGGATAGGATAGGATAGAGGATAGGATAGGATAGAGGATAGGATAGGATAGAGGATAGGATAGGATAGAGGATAGGATAGGATAGAGGATAAGATAGGATAGAGGATAGGATGAGATAAAGGATATGATAGGGTTGAGTACAGGATCGGATAGAGGATAGGATAGGATAGAGGATAGGATAGGATAGAGGGTAGGATGAGATAAAGGATAGGATAGGGCTGAGGATAGGATTGGATAGAGGATACGATAGGATAGAGGATAGGATAGGATAGAGGATAGGATAGGATACAGGATAGGATAGGATAGAGGATAGGATAGGATAGAGGATAGGATAGGATAGAGGATAGGATAGGATAGAGGATAGGATAGAGGATATGATTGGATAGAGGATAGGGTAGAATTTGGATAGAATACAGGATAGGATAGGATAGAGGATAGGATAGGATAGAGAATAGGATATTATAGAGGATATTATAGGGTAGAAGATAGGATAGGATAGAGGAAACGATATGGTAGGCGAAATGATAGGATAGAGGACAGGATAGGATAGAGGATAGGATGAGATAAATGATAGGATAGGGTTGAGGATAGGTTCGGATAGAGGATAGGATAGGATAGAGGATAGGATAGGATAGAGGATAGGATAGGATAGAGGATAGGATGAGATAAAGGATAGGATAGGGTTGAGGATAGGATTGGATAGAGGATAGGATAGGATAGAGGATAGGATAGGATAGAGGATAGGATAGGATAGAGGATAGGATAGGATAGAGGATAGGATAGGATAGAGGATAGGATAGGATAGAGGATAGGATAGGATAGAGGATAGGATAGGATAGAGGATAGGATAGATTAGTGGATAGGATAGGATAGAGGATAGGATAGGATAGAGGATAGGATCGGATAGAGGATAGGATAGAGGATAGGATAGGATAGAGGATAGGATGAGTTAAAGGATAGGATATGGTTGAGGATAGGATTGGATAGAGGATAGGATAGGATAGATGATAGGATAGGATAGAGGATAGGATAGGATAGAGGATAGGATAGGATAGAGGATAGGATAGGATAGAGGATAGGATATTATAGAGGATATTATAGGGTAGAAGATAGTATAGGATAGAGGATACGATATGATGGGCGATATGATAGGATAGAGGACAGGATAGGATAGAGGATAGGATAGTATAGTGGATAGGATAGGATAGAGGATAGGATAGGATAGAGGATAGATAGCATAGAGGATAGGATGAGATAAAGGATAGGATAGGATTGAGGATAGGATAGGATAGAGGATAGGATAGGATAGGATAGAGGATAGGATAGGATAGAGGATAGGATAGGATAGGATAGAGGATAGGATAGGATAGAGGATAGGATAGAGGATAGGATAGGATAGAGGATAGGATAGATTAGTGGATAGGATAGGATAGAGGATAGGATAGGATAGAGGATAGGATCGGATAGAGGATAGGATAGAGGATAGGATAGGATAGAGGATAGGATGAGTTAAAGGATAGGATATGGTTGAGGATAGGATTGGATAGAGGATAGGATAGGATAGATGATAGGATAGGATAGAGGATAGGATAGGATAGAGGATAGGATAGGATAGAGGATAGGATAGGATAGAGGATAGGATATTATAGAGGATATTATAGGGTAGAAGATAGTATAGGATAGAGGATACGATATGATAGGCGATATGATAGGATAGAGGACAGGATAGGATAGGATAGAGGATAGGATAGGATAGAGGATAGGATAGGATAGAGGATAGGATAGGATAGAGGATAGGATAGGATAGAGGATAGGATAGGATAGAGGATAGGATAGATTAGTGGATAGGATAGGATAGAGGATAGGATAGGATAGAGGATAGGATCGGATAGAGGATAGGATAGAGGATAGGATAGGATAGAGGATAGGATGAGTTAAAGGATAGGATATGGTTGAGGATAGGATTGGATAGAGGATAGGATAGGATAGATGATAGGATAGGATAGAGGATAGGATAGGATAGAGGATAGGATAGGATAGAGGATAGGATAGGATAGAGGATAGGATATTATAGAGGATATTATAGGGTAGAAGATAGTATAGGATAGAGGATACGATATGATGGGCGATATGATAGGATAGAGGACAGGATAGGATAGAGGATAGGATAGTATAGTGGATAGGATAGGATAGAGGATAGGATAGGATAGAGGATAGATAGCATAGAGGATAGGATGAGATAAAGGATAGGATAGGATTGAGGATAGGATAGGATAGAGGATAGGATAGGATAGGATAGAGGATAGGATAGGATAGAGGATAGGATAGGATAGGATAGAGGATAGGATAGGATAGAGGATAGGATAGAGGATAGGATAGGATAGAGGATAGGATAGATTAGTGGATAGGATAGGATAGAGGATAGGATAGGATAGAGGATAGGATCGGATAGAGGATAGGATAGAGGATAGGATAGGATAGAGGATAGGATGAGTTAAAGGATAGGATATGGTTGAGGATAGGATTGGATAGAGGATAGGATAGGATAGATGATAGGATAGGATAGAGGATAGGATAGGATAGAGGATAGGATAGGATAGAGGATAGGATAGGATAGAGGATAGGATATTATAGAGGATATTATAGGGTAGAAGATAGTATAGGATAGAGGATACGATATGATAGGCGATATGATAGGATAGAGGACAGGATAGGATAGAGGATAGGATAGTATAGTGGATAGGATAGGATAGAGGATAGGATAGGATAGAGGATAGATAGCATAGAGGATAGGATGAGATAAAGGATAGGATAGGATTGAGGATAGGATAGGATAGAGGATACGATATGATAGGCGATATGATAGGATAGATGACAGGATAGGATAGAGGATAGGATAGAGGATACGATATGATAGGCGATATGATAGGATAGATGACAGGATAGGATAGAGGATAGGATAGAATAGTGGATAGGATAGCATGGATGATACTATAGAGGATAGAATAGAGTATAGGATGGGATGAGGATATTGTAGGATAGAGGATAGGTTAGGTTTGACAACAGGATAGGATAGAAGATAGGATAGGATAGAGGATAGGATAGGATAGAGGATAGCATAGGATAGAGGATAGGATAGGATAGAGGATAGGATAGGATAGAGGATAGGATAGGATAGAGGATAGGATAGAGGATATGATTGGATAGAAGATAGGGTAGAATTTGGATAGAATACAGGATAGGATAGGATAGAGGATAGGATAGGATAGAGAATAGGATATTATAGAGGATATTATAGGGTAGAGGATAGGATAGGATAGAGGATAGGATAGGATAGAGAATAGGATATTATAGAGGATATTATAGGGTAGAGGATAGGATAGGATAGAGGATAGAATAGGATAGAAGATAGGATAGGATAGAGGATATTATAGGGTAGAAGATAGGATAGGATAGAGGATACGATATGATAGAGGATAGGATAGAGGATAGGATATAATGCAGTATAGGATAGGATTGAGGATAGGATAGGATAGAGTATAGGATAGGGGATAGGATAGAATAGAGGATAGGATAGGATAGAGGATAGGATAGGATAGCGGATAGAATAGGATAGAGAATAGGATAGGATAGAGGATAGGATAGCATAGAGGATAGGATAGGATAGAGGATAGGATTGGATAGAGGATAGGATAGGATAGAGGATAGGATAGGATAGAGGATAGGATAGGATAGAGGATAGGATAGGATAGAGGGTAGGATAGGATAGAGGATAGGATAGGATAGAGGATAGGATGGGGGATTGGATAGGATACAGGATAGGATAGGATAGAGGATAGGATAGGATAGAGGATAGGATAGGATAGAGGATAGGATAGCATAGAGGATAGGATAGGATAGAGGATAGGATTTAATAGAGGATAGGATAGGATAGAGGATAGGATAGGATAGAGGATAGGATAGGATAGGATAGAGGATAGGATTGAGGATAGAGCATAGGATGGAGGATAGGATAGGATAGAGGATAGGATAGGATAGAGGATAGGATAGGATAGAGGATAGGATAGGATAGAGGATGGGATAGGATAGAGGATAGGATAGGATAGAGGATAGGAGAGGATAGAGGATAGGATAGGATAGAGGATATGATAGGATAGAGAATAGGATAGGATAGAGGATATTATAGGGTAGAAAATAGGATAGTATAGAGGATACGATAGGATTGAGGATAGGATAGAGGATAGGATATAATGCAGTATAGGATAGGATTGAGGATGGGATAGGATAGAGGATAGGATAGGGGATAGGATACAATAGAGGATAGGATAGGATAGTGGATAGGATAGGATAGAGGATAGGATAGGTTTGAGGATAGGATAGGATAGAGGATAGGATAGAGGATAGGATAGGATAGAGGATTGGATAGGATACAGGATAGGATTGAGGATAGGATAGGATAGAGAATAGGATAGGCTAGTGAATAGGATAGGATTGAGAATATTATAGGATAGAGGTTAGGATAGGATAGAGGATGCGATATGGTAGACGATAGGTTAGGATGGAGGATAGGATAGGGGATTGGATAGGATATAGTATAGGATTGGATAGATAGTAGGATAGGATAGGGAAAAGGATAGGATTAAGGATAGGATAGGATAGAGAATAGGATAGGATAGAGGATAGGATAGGACAGAGGATAGGACAGGATAGATGATAGTATAAGATAGAGGATAGGATAGGATAGAGAATAGGATATTATAGAGGATATTATAGAGTAGAGGATAGGATAGGACAGGATATGATAGGCGATATGATAGGATAGATGACAGGATAGGATAGAGGATAGGATAGAATAGTGGATAGGATAGCATGGATGATAGTATAGAGGATAGAATAGAGTATTGGATGGGATGAGGATATTATAGGATAGAGGATAGGTTAGGTTTGACGACGGGATAGGATAGAGGATAGGATAGGATAAAAGGATAGGATGGGATAGAGGATAGGATCGGATAGAGGATAGGATAGGATAGAGGATAGGATAGGATAGAGGATAGGATGAGTTAAAGGATAGGATATGGTTGAGGATAGGATTGGATAGAGGATAGGATAGGATAGATGATAGGATAGGATAGAGGATAGGATAGGATAGAGGATAGGATAGGATAGAGGATAGGATAGGATAGAGGATAGGATAGGGTAGAGGATAGGATATTATTGAGGGTAGTAGAGGATAGAGAATGGGATAGAATAGAGGATACGATATGATACAGGATAGGATAGGATAGAGGATATGATAGGATAGAGGAGAGGATAGCGGATAGGATAGAGAATGGGATAGGATAGAGGATACGATAGGATAGATGATATTATAGGATAGAGGATAGGATAGGATACAGTATAGCATATAATAGAGGATAGGATAGGATTGTGGATAGGATAGTATAGGGGATAGGATAGGATAGAGGATAGTATAGTATAGAGGATAGGATAGAATACACGATAGGACAGAGGATTGGATTGGGGATTGGATAGGATAGTGGATATGATAGGATTGAGGATAGGATAGGATAGAAGATAGGATAGGATAGATATTATAGGATAGAGGATAGGATAGTATAGGGTATAGGATAGGATAGAGGATAGTATAGTATAGAGGATAGGATAGGATACACGATAGGACAGAAGATTGGATTGGGGATTGGATAGGATAGAGGATAGGATAGTAAAGAGGATAGGATAGGATAGATGATAGGATAGGATAGATGATATTATGGGAAAGAGGATAGGATATTATAGAGGATAGGATAGGATAGAGGATAGAATAGGATAGATGATATTATAGGAAAGAGGATATGATATGATAGAGGATAGGATAGGATAGAGGATAGGATAGGATAGAGGATAGGATAGGATAGAGGATAGGATAGGATAGAGGATAGGATAGGATAGAGGATAGGATAGGATAGAGGATAGGATAGGACAGAGGGTAGGATAAGATGCAGTATAGGATAGGATTGAGGATAGGATAGGATAGAGGATGGAGATAGGATAGAGGATACGATAGGATAGAGGATAGGACAGAGGATAGGATAGGATAGGGTAGAGTATACGATAGGATAGATGATATTATAGGATAGAGGATACGATATTATAGAGGATAGGATAGGACAGAGGGTAGGATAGGATGCAGTATGGGATAGGATTGATGATAGGATAGGATAGAGGATGGAGATAGGATAGAGGATACGATAGGATAGAGGATCGGATAGGATAGATGATATGATAGGGTAGAGGATAGGATAGGATAGGGGATAGGATAGGATTAAGGATAGGATAGGATAGAGGATAGGATACAGGATTGGATAGGATAGAGGTTATTATATAATAGAGGATAGGATAGGATAGACGATAGTATAGGATAAAGTATAGGATAGGGTAGAGGACAGGATAGGATAGAGGATAGGATAGGATAGAGGATAGTATAGGATACAGTATAGGATTGGGTAGAGGACAGGATAGGATAGAGGATAGGATAGGATAGAGGATAGGATAGGACAGAGGGTAGGATAGGATGCAGTATGGGATAGGATTGAGGATAGGATAGGATAGAGGATGGAGATAGGATAGAGGATACGATAGGATAGAGGATACGATAGGATAGAGGATAGGATAGGATAGAGGATAGGATAGGACAGAGGGTAGGATAGGATAGAGGATGGGATAGGGTAGAGGATAGGATATTATTGAGGGTAGTAGAGGATAGAGAATGGGATAGAATAGAGGATACGATATGATACAGGATAGGATAGGATAGAGGATATGATAGGATAGAGGAGAGGATAGCGGATAGGATAGAGAATGGGATAGGATAGAGGATACGATAGGATAGATGATATTATAGGATAGAGGATAGGATAGGATACAGTATAGCATATAATAGAGGATAGGATAGGATTGTGGATAGGATAGTATAGGGGATAGGATAGGATAGAGGATAGTATAGTATAGAGGATAGGATAGGATACACGATAGGACAGAGGATTGGATAGGGGATTGGATAGGATAGAGGATAGGGTAGGATTGAGGATAGGATTGGATAGATTATAGGATAGGATAGAGGATAGAATAGGATTGAGGATAAGATTGGATAGAGGATAGGATAGAATAGAGAATAGGATAGGGGATTGTATAGGATAGAGGAGAGGATAGGATTGAGGATAGGATAGGAAAGCGGATAGGATAGTAAAGAGGATAGGATAGGATAGAGGATAGGATAGGATAGATGATATTATGGGAAAGAGGATAGGATATGATAGAGGATTCGATATTGTAGAGGATAGTATAGCATAGATGATATTATAGGATAGAGGATACGATATTAAAGAGGATACGATAGGATAGAGGATAGAATAGGATTGAGGATAAGATAGGATAGAGGATAGGACAGAGGATAGGATAGGGGATTGGGTAGGATAGAGGATAGGATAGGATTGAGGATAGGATAGGATACAGTATAGCATATAATAGAGGATAGGATAGGATTGTGGATAGGATAGTATAGGAGATAGGATAGGATAGAGGATAGTATAGTATAGAGGATAGGATAGGATACACGATAGGACAGCGGATAGGATAGGGGATTGGATAGGATAGAGGATAGGATAGGATTGAGGATAGGATAGGATAGAGGATAGGATAGGATAGAGGATAGGATAGGATAGAGGATAGGTTAGGGGACTGTATAGGATAGAGGATAGGATAGGATTGAGGACAGGATATCATAGAGGATAGGACAGGATAGAGGATAGGATAGGATAGGATAGGATAGAGGATACGATACGATTGAGGATAGGATAGGATAGAAGGTAGGATAGGATTGACGATAGATTAGGATAGAGGATAGGACAGGATAGAGGATAGGATAGGGGATTGGATAGGATAGAGGATAGGATAGGATTGAGGATAGGATAGGATACAGTATAGCATATAATAGAGGATAGGATAGGATTGTGGATAAGACAGTATAGGAGATTGGATATGATAGAGGATAGTATAGTATAGAGGATGGGATAGGATACACGATAGGACAGAGGATAGGATAGGGGATTGGATAGGATAGAGGATTTGATAGGATACAGGATAGGATAGGACAGAGGGTAGGATAGGATAGAGGGTAGGATAGGATAGAGGATATGGTAGGATAGAGAATAGGATAGGATAGATGATATTATGGGAAAGAGGATATCATATGTCAGACGATACGATATTATAGAGGATAGGATACGATAGAGGATAGAATAGGATTGAGGATAGGATAGGATAGAGGATAGGATATGTTAGAGGATACGATATTATAGAGGATAGGATAGGATACATTATAGGATAGGATAGAGGATAGGACAGGATAGAGGATAGGACAGGATAGAGGATAGGATAGAGGACAGGATAGGATAGATAATAGGATAGGACAGAGGGTAGGATAGGACAGAGGGTAGGATAGGATGCAGTATGGGATAGGATTGAGGATAGGATAGGATAGAGGATGGGATACAGGATTGGATAGGATAGAGGATATTATAGAATAGAGGTTAGGATAGAGGATATGATAGGATAGAGGATAGTATAGGATACAGTATAGGATAGGGTAGAGGACAGGATAGGATAGAGGATAGGATAGGATAGAGGATAGGATAGGACAGAGGGTAGGATAGGATACAGTATAGCATATAATAGAGGATAGGATAGGATTGTGGATAGGATAGTATAGGGGATAGGATAGGATAGAGGATAGTATAGTATAGAGGATAGGATAGGATACACGATAGGACAGAGGATTGGATAGGGGATTGGATAGGATAGAGGATAGGATAGGATTGAGGATAGGATAGGATAGAGGATAAGATAGGGGATTGGGTAGGATAGAGGATAGGATAGGATTGAGGATAGGATAGGATACAGTATAGCATATAATAGAGGATAGGATAGGATTGTGGATAGGATAGTATAGGAGATAGGATAGGATAGAGGATAGTATAGTATAGAGGATAGGATAGGATACACGATAGGACAGAGGATAGGATAGGGGATTGGATAGGATAGAGGATAGGATAGGATTGAGGATAGGATAGGATAGAGGATAGGATAGGATAGAGGATAGAATAGGATTGAGGATAAGATTGGATAGAGGATAGGATAGAATAGAGAATAGGATAGGGGATTGTATAGCATAGAGGAGAGGATAGGATTGAGGATAGGATAGGAAAGCGGATAGGATAGTAAAGAGGATAGGATAGGATAGAGGATAGGATAGGATAGATGATATTATGGGAAAGAGGATAGGATATGATAGAGGATTCGATATTGTAGAGGATAGTATAGCATAGATGATATTATACGATAGAGGATACGATATTATAGAGGATAGGATAGGACAGAGGGTAGGATAGGATGCAGTATGGGATAGGATTGATGATAGGATAGGATAGAGGATGGAGATAGGATAGAGGATACGATAGGATAGAGGATCGGATAGGATAGATGATATGATAGGGTAGAGGATAGGATAGGATAGGGGATAGGATAGGATTAAGGATAGGATAGGATAGAGGATAGGATACAGGATTGGATAGGATAGAGGTTATTATATAATAGAGGATAGGATAGGATAGACGATAGTATAGGATAAAGTATAGGATAGGGTAGAGGACAGGATAGGATAGAGGATAGGATAGGATAGAGGATAGTATAGGATACAGTATAGGATTGGGTAGAGGACAGGATAGGATAGAGGATAGGATAGGATAGAGGATAGGATAGGACAGAGGGTAGGATAGGATGCAGTATGGGATAGGATTGAGGATAGGATAGGATAGAGGATGGAGATAGGATAGAGGATACGATAGGATAGAGGATACGATAGGATAGAGGATAGGATAGGATAGAGGATAGGATAGGACAGAGGGTAGGATAGGATAGAGGATAGGATAGGGTAGAGGATAGGATATTATTGAGGGTAGTAGAGGATAGAGAATGGGATAGAATAGAGGATACGATATGATACAGGATAGGATAGGATAGAGGATATGATAGGATAGAGGAGAGGATAGCGGATAGGATAGAGAATGGGATAGGATAGAGGATACGATAGGATAGATGATATTATAGGATAGAGGATAGGATAGGATACAGTATAGCATATAATAGAGGATAGGATAGGATTGTGGATAGGATAGTATAGGGGATAGGATAGGATAGAGGATATTATTGGATAGAGGATACGATATTATAGAGGATAGGATAGGATAGGGCATAGGATAGGATAGAGGATAGGATAGGATTGAGGATAGGATAGGATAGACGATAGGACAGGATAGAGGATAGGATAGAGGACAGGATAGGATAGAGAATAGGATAGGATAGATGATAGGATAGGGGATTGGATATGATAGAGGATAGGAGACGATAGAGGATAGTGTAGGATAGAGGATACCATATTATAGAGGATAGGATAGGATAGAGGATGGGATAGGATTGAGGATAGGATAGGATAGAGGATAGGACAGGATAGAGGATAGGTTAGGGGATCGTATAGGATAGAGGATAGGATAGGATTGAGGACAGGATATCATAGAGGATAGGACAGGATAGGATAGAGGATAGGATAGGATAGAGGATAGGATAGGATAGAGGATAGGATAGGATAGAGGATAGGATAGAGGATTGGATAGGATAGAGGATATTATATAATAGAGGATAGGATAGTATAGAGGATAGTATATGATAGAGTATAGGATAGGATAGAGGATAGGATAGGATTGAGGATATAATAGTATAGAGGATAGGATAGGACAGAGGATAGGATAGGATTGAGGATAGTATAGGGTTGAGGATTGGATATGATAGATGATATTATAGGATAGAGGATAGGATAGTATAGAGGATTGGATAGGATAGAGGATAGGATAGGATTGAGGATATTATAGGATAGAGGATAGGATAGGATAGAGGATAGGATAGGATACAGGATAGGATAGGGGATTGGATATGATAGAGGATAGGAGACGATAGAGGATAGGATAGGATCAAGGATAAGATAGGATAGAGAATAGGATAGGAAAGATGATATTATGGTAAGGAGGATAGGACATGATAGAGGATACGATATTACAGAGGATAGGATCGGTTACAGGATAGAATAGGATAGAGGATAGGATAGCATTGAGGATAGGGTAGGATAGAGATTACGATAGGATAGACTATATTATAGGAAAGAGGATAGGATATGATAAAGGATACGATATTATAGAGGATAGGATTGTATACAGGATATGATAGGATAGAGAATAGGATAGGATTGAGGATAGAATAGGATAGAGGATAGGTTAGGATGGAGGATAGGATATAATAGTGGATAGGACAGGATAGAGAATAGGATAGGGTATTGGATAGGATAGAGGATAGGATACGATTGACGATAGGATAGCATAGAGGATAGGATAGGATTGAGAACAGGATAGGATAGTGGACAATATACGATGGATGATAGGATAGAGGATAGAATAGAGGTTTGGATAGGATAGAGGATAGGATAGGATAGAGGATAGAATAGGATAGATGATAGGATAGGAAAGTGGATAGAATAGGATAGGATAGAGGATAGGATAGGATAGAGGATAGGATAGGATGTAGAGTAGGATAGGATAGAGGATAGGATAGGATAGGATAGAGGATAGTATAGGATAGAGGATAGGATAGGATAGACTATAGGATAGGATTGAGGATAGAATAGGGGATTGGATAGGATACAGCATTGGATAGGATAGAGGATAGTATAGGATAGGATAGGATTGAGGACAGGATAGAGGATAGGATAGAGGATAGGATAGAGGATAGGATAGAGGATAGGATAGGATAGGGGATACGATAGAGGATAGGATACGAAAAAGGATTGGATAGGATGCAGCATAGGATAGGATAGAGGATAGTATAGGGTAGGATAGGATTGCGGACAGGATAGAGGATAGGATAGAGGATAGGATAGAGGATAGGATAGAGGATAGGATAGAGGATAGGATAGAGGATAGGATAGAGGATAGGATAGGATAGATGAAGGATAGAGGATTGCTTAGGGTAGAGGATAGGATATGATAGATGATAGGATTGAAGATAGGATAGGATAGAGAATAGGATAGTATACAGGATAGGATTGGATAGAGAATAGGATAGGGTAGATGATATTATAGGAAAGAGGATAGGATATGATAGTGGATACGATATTATAGGGGATAGGATAGGATAGGGGATAGGATAGGATAGATGGAGGCTTCGGCTCCGCAACAATATTATAGGAAAGAGGATAGGATATGATAGAGGATACGATATTATAAAGGATAGGATAGGATAGAGGATAGGACAGGATAGAGGATAGGATAGGGGATTGGAAAGGATAGAGGATATTATAGGATACAGGATAGGATAGGATTGCGGATAGGATAGGATAGAGTATAGGATAGGATTGAGGATAGGATAGGGTTGAGGATTTTATAGGATAGATGATAGGATAGTATATTGGATAGGATAGGATAGAGGATAGAATAGGATAGAGCATAGGATAGGATAGAGGATAGAATAGGATGGATGATAGGATAGGATAGAGGATAGGATAGGGGGTGGGATAGAATAGAGGATAGGATAGGATTGAGGATAGGATAGGGTAGAGGATAGGATAGACGATAGGATAGGAGAGAGGAAAGGATAGGATAGAGGATAGGATAGGTAATTGGAGAGGATAGAGAATAGGATAGGATAGAGGATAGGATAGGATGGACGATAGGATAGGATAGAGGATAGGATAGGATAGAGGATAGGATAGGATAGATGATATTATAGGATAGGGGATAGGATAGAATAGAGGATAATATAGGATAGGATAGGATTGAGGACAGGATTGAGGATAGGATAGAGGATATGATAGGATTGGGGATAGGATAGGGGATTGGATAGGATACAGCATAGGACAGGATAGAGGATAGGATAGGATAGAGGAAAGGATAGGATAGAGGATAGGATAGCTAATTGGAGAGGAAAGAGGAGAGGATAATATAGAGGATAGGATAGGATAGAGGATAGGATAGGATAGAGGATAGGATAGGATAGAGGATAGGATAGGATAGAGGATAGGATAGGATAGAGGATAGGATAGGATAGAGGATAGGATAGGATAGAGGATAGGATAGGATAGAGGATAGGATAGGATAGAGGATAGGATAGGATAGAGGATAGGATAGGATAGAGGATAGGATAGTATACAGGATAGGATAGGATAGAGGATAGGATACGATTGAGGGAAGGTTAGGATAGAGGATAGGATAGGATAGAGGATAGGATAGGATAGAGGATAGGATAGGGGATTGGATATAATAGAGGATAGGATAGGACAAAGGATATGATAGAGAATAGGTTAGGATAGTGGATAGGATAGGATAGAGAATAGGATAGGGGATTGGATATGATAGAGGATAGGATAGGATAGGGTATAAGATAGGATAGAGAATAGGATAGGAAAGATGATATTATGGTAAAGAGGATAGGATCTGATAGAGGATACGATATTACAGAGGATAGGATAGAATACAGGATAGGAAAGGACAGAGGATATTATAGGATAGAGGATAGGATAGGATTGCGGATAGGATAGGATAGAGAATAGGATATGATAGAAGAAAGGATAGGATTGTGGATAGGATTGAGGATAGGAGAGGAAATAGGATAGGATAGGATTGAGGATAGGATATGATACAGGATAGGGCAGAGGATAGGATAGGGGACTGGATAGGATAGAGGATAGGATAGGATTGAGGATAGGATAGGATGGAGGATAGGATAGGATAGAGGATAGAATAGGATTGAGGATAGGATAGGAAAGAGGATAGGATAGGATAGAGGATAGGATAGGATATAGGTTTGGATATGATAGAGGATAGGATACGATAGAGGATAGGATAGGATAGGATAGAGAATAGGATAGGATAGATGATATTATAGGTTAGAGCATACGATATTATAAATGATAGAATAGGATAGAGGATAGGATAGGATAGAGGATAGGATAGGGGATTGGATATGATAGAGGATAGGAGACGATAGTGGATAGGATATGATAGAGGATAAGATAGGATAGAGAATAGTATTGGAAAGATGATATTATGGGAAAGAGGATAGGATATGGTAGACGATACGGTATTATAGAGGATAGGATAGGATAGAGGATAGGATACGATTGAGGATAGGACAGGATAGGGGATTGGAAAGGATAGAGGATCTTATAGGATACAGGATAGGATAGGATTGCGGATAGGATAGGATAGAGTATAGGATAGGATTGAGGATAGGATAGGATTGCGGATAGGATAGGATAGAGGATAGGATAGGGTTGAGGATTGGATAGGATAGATGATAGGATAGTATAGAGGATAGGATAGGATAGAGGAAAGGATAGGATAGAGGATCGGATAGGTGATTGGATGGGATAGAGGATAGGATAGGATAGAGGAGAGGATAGGATTGAGGATAGTATAGGATAGAGGATAGGATAGGATAGAGGATAAGATAGGATAGAGGATAGGATAGGATAGAGGATAGGATAGGATAGAGGATAGGATAGGATAGAGGATAGGATAGGATAGAGGATAGTATAGGATAGAGGATAGGATAGCATAGAGGATAGGATAGGATAGAGGATAGGATAGGATAGAGGATAGGATAGAGGATAGGATAGGATAGAGGATAGAGGATAGAGGATAGGATAGGATAGATGATAGGATAGGATAGGATAGAGGATAGGATAGGGGATTGGATAGGATAGAGGATAGGATAGGATAGAGGATAGGATAGGTTTGAGGATAGGATAGGATAGAGGATAGGATAGGATAGAGGATAGGATAGGATAGAGGATAGGATAGGATAGAGGATATGATAGGATAGAGGATAGGATATTATAGAGGATAGGATAGGATAGAGGATAGGATATTATAGAGGATAGGATAGGATAGAGGATAGGATAGGATAGAGGATAGGATAGGATAGGGGATAGGATATGGGATTGTATAGGATAGAGGACGGGAGACGATAGAGGATAGGATAGAGGATAGGTTAGGGGATTGGATAGGATAGAGGATAGGATAGGATAGAGGATAGGATAGGGTAGAGGATAGGATAGGATAGAGGATAGGATAGGATAGAGGATAGGATAGGATAGAGGATATTATATTATAGAGGATAGGATAGGATAGAGGATAGGATAGGATAGAGGATATTATATTATAGAGGATAGGATAGGATAGAGGATAGGATAGGATAGAGGATGGGATAGGATAGCGGATAGGATAGGATATAGGATTGGATAGGATAGAGGATAGGATAGAGGATAGGATAGGATAGAGGATAGGATAGGATTGAGGATAGGATAGGATAGAGGAAAGGATAGGATAGAGGATCGGATAGGTGATTGGATAGGATAGAGGATAGGATAGGATAGAGGATACTATAGGATAGAGGATAGGATAGGATAGAGGATAGGATAGGATAGAGGATAGGATAGGATAGAGGATAGGATAGGATAGAGGATATTATAGGATAGAGGATAGGATAGGATAGGATAGAGTATAGGATAGGATAGAGGATACGATATTATAGAGGATAGGATAGGATAGAGGAAACGATAGGGTATTGGATAGGATAGAGCATGGGATAAAGAATAGGATAGGATAGAGGATAGGATAGGGGATTGGATAGGATAGAGGATAGGATACGATAGAGGATAGGATAGGATGGAGGATAGGATAGGGGATTGGATAGTATAGAGTACATGATAGGATAGGATAGAGGATACGATATTATAGAGGATAGGATAGGATAGAGGATAGGATCGGATAGAGGATAGGATAGGGGATTGGATAGGATAGAGGATACGATATTATAGAGGATAGGATAGGATAGAGGATTGGATCGGATAGAGGATAGGATAGGGGATTGCATAGGAATGAGGAAAGGATAGGATAGAGGATAGGATATTATAGAGGATAGGATAGGATAGAGGATAAGGTAGGATAGAGGATAGGATAGGATAGAGGGTAGGATAGGATAGGATAGAGGATAGGATAGGATAGAGGATATGATAGGATAGAGGATCGGATAGGATGGAGGATAGGATAGGATAGAGAATACGATACGATAGAGTATAGGACATAAGATTGGATAGGATAGAGGATAGGATACGATAGAGGATAGAATAGAATTGAGAATAGGATAGGATAGAGGATACGATATTATAGTGGCGAGGATCGAATAGAGGATAGGATAGCGGATAGGATAGGATAGAGTATAGAATAGGATAGAGGATAGGATAGGATAGAGGATAGAATAGGATTGAAGATAGGATAGGATAGAGGAAAGGATAGGATAGAGGATCGGATAGGTGATTGGATAGGATAGAGGATAGGATAGGATAGAGGATAGTATAGGATAGAGGATAGGATAGGATAGGATAGGATAGAGGATAGGATAGGATAGAGGATACGATAGGATAGAGGATAGGATAGGATAGAGGATAGGATAGGATAGAGGATAGGATAGGATAGAGGATAGGATAGGATTGAGGATAGTATAGGATATTGGATAGGATAGGATAGAGGATAAGATAGGATAGAGTATAGGATAGGATAGAGGATAGGATAGGATAGAGGATAGGATAGGATAGAGGATAGGATAGGATTGAGGATAGTATAGGATAGAGGAAAGGATAGGATAGAGGATCGGATAGGTGATTGGATGGGATAGAGGATAGGATAGGATAGAGGATAGGATAGGATAGAGGATAGGATAGGATAGAGGATAGGATAGGATAGAGGATAGGATAGGATTGAGGATAGGATAGGATAGAGGAAAGGATAGGATAGAGGATCGGATAGGTGATTGGATAGGATAGAGGATAGGATAGGATAGAGGATACTATAGGATAGAGGATAGGATAGGATAGAGGATAGGATAGGATAGAGGATCGGATAGGTGATTGGATGGGATACAGGATAGGATAGGATAGAGGATAGTATAGGATAGAGGACAGAATAGGATAGAGGATAGTATAGGATAGTAGATAGGATTGCATAGAGGATAGGATAGGGGATTGGATATAATGGAGTATAGGATACGATAGAGGATAGGATCGGATAGAGGATAGGATAGGGGATTGGATAGGATAGACAATAGGAGAAGATAGAGGATAGGATAGGGGATTGTATAGGATAGAGGATAGGAGACGATAGAGGATAGGATAGGGGATTGGATATAATAGAGTATAGGATACGATAGAGGATAGGATCGGATAGAGGATAGGATAGGGGATTGGATAGGATAGACAATAGGAGAAGATAGAGGATAGGATAGGGGATTGTATAGGATAGAGGATAGGAGACGATAGAGGATAGGATAGGGGATTGTATAGGCGAGAGGACAGGAGACGATAGAGGATAGGATAGGATAGAGGATAGGATAGGATACAGGATAGGATAGGATAGAGGATAGGATAGGATAGGATAGAGGATAGGATAGGATAGAGGATAGGATAGGATAGAGGATAGGATAGGATAGAGGATAGGATAGGATAGAGGATAGGATAGGATAGAGGATATGATAGTATAGAGGATAGGATAGGATAGAGGATAGGATAGGATAGAGGATAGGATAGGATAGAGGATAGGATAGGATAGGATAGAGGATTGGATTGGATAGAGGATAGGATATAGGAGTGGATAGGATAGAGGATAGGATACGATAGTGGATAGGATAGAGGATAGGATAGGATAGAGGATAGGATAGAGGATAGGATAGAGGATTGGATAGGATAGGGGATATTATAGGATAGAGGATAGGACAGGATAGCGGATAGGATAGGATATAGGATTGGATAGGGGATTGGATACGATAGGGGATAGGAGACGATAGAGGATAGGATAGGATAGAGGATAGGATAGCATAGAGGATACGATATTATAGAGGATAGGATAGGATAGAGGAAACGATAGGGTATTGGATAGGATAGAGCATAGGATAAAGAATAGGATAGGATAGAGGATAGGATAGGGGATTGGATAGGATAGAGGATAGGATACGATAGAGGATAGGATAGGATGGAGGATAGGATAGGGGATTGGATAGGATCGAGTATAGGATAGGATAGGATAGAGGATACGATATTATAGAGGATAGGATAGGATAGAGGATAGGATCGGATAGAGGATAGGATCGGGGATTGGATAGGATAGAGGAAAGGATAGGATAGAGGATAGGATAGGATAGAGGATAGGATATAGGATTGGATAGGTTAGAGGATAGGATAGGATAGAGGATAGGATAGGATAGCGGATAGGATAGGATAGAGGATAGTATAGGGTAGAGGATAGGATAGCATAGAGGATAGGATAGGATAGAGGATAGGATAGGATAGAGGATAGGATAGGATAGAGGATAGAGGATAGGATACGATAGAGGATAGGATAATATAGAGGATAGGATAGTGGATAGGATAGGATTGAGGATAGGATAGGATAGAGGATAGAGGATAGAGGATAGGATAGGATAGAGGATAGGATAGGATAGAGGATAGGATAGGATAGAGGATATGATAGGTTAGAGGATCGGATAGGATAGAGGATAGTATAGGATAGAGGATAGGATACGATAGAGGATAGGATATTATCGAGGATAGGATAGGATAGAGGATAGGATAGGATAGAGGATTGGATTGGATAGAGGATAGGATATAGGATTGGATAGGATAGAGGATAGGATACGATAGTGGATAGATTAGATCAGAGGATAGGATAGAAGATAGGATAGGATAGAGGATAGGATAGGATAGAGGATAGGATAGTGGATTGTATAGGATAGAGGACAGGAGACGATAGAGGATAGGATAGGGTAGACGATAGGATAGGATAGAGGATAGGATAGAGGATAGGGTAGGATTGAGGATAGTATAGGATAGAGGAAAGGATAGGATAGAGGATCGGATAGGTGATTGGATAGGATAGAGGATAGGATAGGATAGAGGTTAGTATAGGATAGAGGATAGGATAGGATAGAGGATAGGATAGGATAGAGGATATGATAGGATAGAGGATCGGATTGGGGATTGGATAGGATAGAGGATAGGATAGGATAGAGGATAGGATAGGATAGAGGATAGGATAGGATTGAGGATAGTATAGGATAAAGGAAAGGATTGGATAGAGGATAGGATAGGTGATTGGATAGGATAGAGGATTGGATAGGATAGAGGATAGTATAGGATAGAGGATAGGATAGCATAGAGGATAGGATAGGGGATTGGATAGGATAGAGGATAGGATAGGATAGAGGATAGGATAGGATTGAGGATAGGATAGGATAGAGGATCGGATAGGTGATTGGATAGGATAGAGGATAGGATAGGATAGAGGATAGGATAGGATAGAGGATAGGATAGGATAGAGGATAGGATAGGATAGAGGATAGGATAGGATAGAGGATAGAATAGGATAGAGGATAGGATAGGATAGAGGATAGGATAGGATTGAGGATAGGATAGGATAGAGGATAGGATATTATAGAGGATAGGATAGGATAGAGTATAGGATAGAGGATAGGATATAATAGAGGATAGGATAGGATAGAGGATAGGATAGGATAGAGGATAGGATAGGATAGAGGATAGGATAGGATAGAGGATAGGATAGGATAGAGGATAGGATAGGATAGAGGATAGGATAGGATAGAGGATAGGATGGGATAGAGGATAGGATAGGATAGAGGATAGGATAGGATAGAGGATAGGATAGGATAGAGGATAGGATAGGATAGAGGATAGGATAGGATAGAGGATAGGATAGGATAGAGGATAGGATGGGATAGAGGATAGGATAGGATAGAGGATAGGATAGGATAGAGGATAGGATAGGATAGAGGATAGGATAGGATAGAGGATAGGATAGGATAGAGGTTAGGTTGGATAGAGTATAGAATAGGATAGAGGATAGGATAGGATAGAGGATAGGATAGGATTGAGGATAGTATTGGATAGAGGAAAGGATAGGATAGAGGATATAATAGGATAGCGGATAGGATAGGATAGAGGATAGTATAGGATAGAGGATAGGATAGGATAGAGGATAGGATAGGATAGAGGATAGGATAGGATAGAGGATACGATAGGATAGAGAATAGGATAGGATAGAGGATAGGATAGGATAGAGGATAGGATAGGATAGAGGATAGGATAGGATAGAGGATAGGATAGGATTGAGGATAGTATTGGATAGAGGAAAGGATAGGATAGAGGATATAATAGGATAGCGGATAGGATAGGATAGAGGATAGTATAGGATAGAGGATAGGATAGGATAGAGGATAGGATAGGATAGAGGATAGGATAGGATAGAGGATACGATAGGATAGAGGATAGGATAGGATAGAGGATAGGATAGGATAGAGGATAGGATAGGATAGAGGATAGGATAGGATAGAGGATAGGATAGGATAGAGGATAGGATAGGATAGAGGATAGGATAGGATAGAGGATAGGATAGGATAGAGGATATGATAGGATAGAGGATCGGATAGGGGATTGGATAGGATAGAGGATAGGATAGGATTGAGGATAGTATAGGATAGAGGAAAGGATAGGATAGAGGATCGGATAGGTGATTGGATAGGATAGAGGATAGGATAGGATAGAGGATAGTATAGGATAGAGGATAGGATATCATAGAGGATAGGATAGGATAGAGGATAGGATAGGGTAGGATAGGATAGAGGATAGGATAGGATACAGGATAGGATAGGATGGAGGATAGGATAGGATAGAGGATAGGATAGGATAGAGGATAGGATAGGATAGAGGATAGGATAGGATAGAGGATATGATAGGATAGAGGATCGGATAGGATAGAGGGTAGGATAGGATAGAGGATAGAATACGATAGAGGATAGGATATTATAGAGGATAGGATAGGATAGAGGATAGGATAGGATAGAGGATAGGATAGGATAGAGGATAGGATAGGATAGAGGATAGGATAGGATAGAGGATAGGATAGGATAGAGGATAGGATATAGGATTGGATAGGATAGAGGATAGGATACGATAGTGGATAGGATAGATGATAGGATAGGATAGAAGATAGGATAGGATAGAAGATAGGATAGGATAGAGGATAGGATAGGATAGAGGATAGGATAGAGGATAGGATAGTGGATTGTATAGGATAGAGGATAGGATAGGATAGAGGATAGGATACGATAGAGGATAGGATATTATAGAGGATAGGATAGGATAGAGGATAGGATAGGATAGAGGATAGGATAGGATAGAGGATAGGATAGGATAGAGGATAGGATAGGATAGAGGATAGGATAGGGTAGAGGATAGGATAGGATAGAGGATAGGATAGGAGATTGGATAGGATAGAGGATAGGATAGGATAGGATAGAGGATAGGATAGGATAGAGGATAGGATAGGATAGAGGATAGCATAGGATAGAGGATATGATAGGATAGAGGATAGGATAGGATAGAGGATAGGATAGGATAGAGGATAGGATAGGATAGAGGATATTATAGGATAGAGGATAGGATAGGATAGGATAGAGTATAGGATAGGATAGAGGATACGATATTATAGAGGATAGGATAGGATAGAGGAAACGATAGGGTATTGGATAGGATAGAGCATAGGATAAAGAATAGGATAGGATAGAGAATAGGATAGGGGATTGGATAGCATACGGGATTGGATAGGATAGAGGATAGGATAGGATAGAGGTTAGGTTGGATAGAGTATAGAATAGGATAGAGGATAGGATAGGATAGAGGATAGGATAGGATTGAGGATAGTATTGGATAGAGGAAAGGATAGGATAGAGGATAGGATAGGATAGCGAATAGGATAGGATAGAGGATAGTATAGGATAGAGGATAGGATAGGATAGAGGCTAGGATAGGATAGAGGATAGGATAGGATAGAGGATACGATAGGATAGAGGATAGGATAGGATAGAGGATAGGATACGATAGAGGATAGGATAGGATAGAGGATAGGATAGGGGATTGGATAGGATAGAGGATAGGATCGGATAGAGGATAGGATAGGGGATTGGATAGGATAGAGGAAAGGATAGGATAGAGGATAGGATAGGATAGAGGATAGGATATAGGATTGGATAGGTTAGAGGATAGGATACGATAGTGTATAGGATAGATGATAGGATAGGATAGAGGATAGGATAGGATAGAGGATAGGATAGGGGATTGGATAGGATAGAGGAAAGGATAGGATAGAGGAAAGGATAGGATAGAGGATCGGATAGGTGATTGGATAGGATAGAGGATAGGATAGGATAGAGGAAAGGATAGGATAGAGGAAAGGATAGGATAGAGGATAGGATAGGATTGAGGATAGGATAGGATAGAGGAAAGGATAGGATAGAGGATCGGATAGGATAGGATAGAGTATAGGATTGGATAGAGGATACGATATTATAGAGGATAGGATAGGATAGAGGATAAGATAGGATAGAGGATTGGATAGGATAGAGGATAGGATAGGATAGGATAGAGGATAGGATAGGATAGAGGATATGATAGGATAGATGATCGGATAGGGGATTGGATAGGATAGAGGATAGGATAGCGGATACGATAGGATAGAGTATAGAATAGGATAGAGGATAGGATAGGATAGAGGATAGAATAGGATTGATGATAGGATAGGATAGAGGAAAGGATAGGATAGAGGATCGGATAGGTGATTGGATAGGATAGAGGATAGGATAGGATGGAGGATAGTATAGGATAGAGGATAGGATAGGATAGAGGATAGGATAGGATAAGATAGAGGATAGGATAGGATAGAGGATAGGATAGGATAGAGGATAGGATAGGATAGAGGATAGGATAGGATAGAGGATAGGATAGGATTGAGGATAGGATAGGATAGAGGATCGGATAGGTGATTGGATAGGATAGAGGATAGGATAGGATAGAGGATAGGATAGGATAGAGGATAGGATAGGATAGAGGATAGGATAGGATAGAGGATAGGATAGGATAGAGGATAGAATAGGATAGAGGATAGGATAGGATAGAGGATAGGATAGGATTGAGGATAGGATAGGATAGAGGATAGGATATTATAGAGGATAGGATAGGATAGAGTATAGGATAGAGGATAGGATATAATAGAGGATAGGATAGGATAGAGGATAGGATAGGATAGAGGATAGGATAGGATAGAGGATAGGATAGGATAGAGGATAGGATAGGATAGAGGATAGGATAGGATAGAGGATAGGATAGGATAGAGGATAGGATGGGATAGAGGATAGGATAGGATAGAGGATAGGATAGGATAGAGGATAGGATAGGATAGAGGATAGGATAGGATAGAGGATAGGATAGGATAGAGGATAGGATAGGATAGAGGATAGGATGGGATAGAGGATAGGATAGGATAGAGGATAGTATAGGATAGAGGATAGGATAGGATAGAGGATAGGATAGGATAGAGGATAGGATAGGATAGAGGATACGATAGGATAGAGGATAGGATAGGATAGAGGATAGGATAGGATAGAGGATAGGATAGGATAGAGGATAGGATAGGATAGAGGATATGATAGGATAGAGGATCGGATAGGGGATTGGATAGGATAGAGGATAGGATAGGATTGAGGATAGTATAGGATAGAGGAAAGGATAGGATAGAGGATCGGATAGGTGATTGGATAGGATAGAGGATAGGATAGGGTAGAGGATAGTATAGGATAGAGGATAGGATATCATAGAGGATAGGATAGGATAGAGGATAGGATAGGGTAGGATAGGATAGAGGATAGGATAGGATACAGGATAGGATAGGATGGAGGATAGGATAGGATAGGATAGAGGATAGGATAGGATAGAGGATATGATAGGATAGAGGATCGGATAGGATAGAGGATATGATAGGATAGAGGATCGGATAGGATGGAGGATAGGATAGGATAGAGAATACGATACGATAGAGTATAGGACATAAGATTGGATAGGATAGAGGATAGGATACGATAGAGGATAGAATAGAATTGAGAATAGGATAGGATAGAGGATACGATATTATAGTGGCGAGGATCGAATAGAGGATAGGATAGCGGATAGGATAGGATAGAGTATAGAATAGGATAGAGGATAGGATAGGATAGAGGATAGAATAGGATTGAAGATAGGATAGGATAGAGGAAAGGATAGGATAGAGGATCGGATAGGTGATTGGATAGGATAGAGGATAGGATAGGATAGAGGATAGTATAGGATAGAGGATAGGATAGGATAGGATAGGATAGAGGATAGGATAGGATAGAGGATACGATAGGATAGAGGATAGGATAGGATAGAGGATAGGATAGGATAGAGGATAGGATAGGATAGAGGATAGGATAGGATTGAGGATAGTATAGGATATTGGATAGGATAGGATAGAGGATAAGATAGGATAGAGTATAGGATAGGATAGAGGATAGGATAGGATAGAGGATAGGATAGGATAGAGGATAGGATAGGATTGAGGATAGTATAGGATAGAGGAAAGGATAGGATAGAGGATCGGATAGGTGATTGGATGGGATAGAGGATAGGATAGGATAGAGGATAGGATAGGATAGAGGATAGGATAGGATAGAGGATAGGATAGGATAGAGGATAGGATAGGATTGAGGATAGGATAGGATAGAGGAAAGGATAGGATAGAGGATCGGATAGGTGATTGGATAGGATAGAGGATAGGATAGGATAGAGGATACTATAGGATAGAGGATAGGATAGGATAGAGGATAGGATAGGATAGAGGATCGGATAGGTGATTGGATGGGATACAGGATAGGATAGGATAGAGGATAGTATAGGATAGAGGACAGAATAGGATAGAGGATAGTATAGGATAGTAGATAGGATTGCATAGAGGATAGGATAGGGGATTGGATATAATGGAGTATAGGATACGATAGAGGATAGGATCGGATAGAGGATAGGATAGGGGATTGGATAGGATAGACAATAGGAGAAGATAGAGGATAGGATAGGGGATTGTATAGGATAGAGGATAGGAGACGATAGAGGATAGGATAGGGGATTGGATATAATAGAGTATAGGATACGATAGAGGATAGGATCGGATAGAGGATAGGATAGGGGATTGGATAGGATAGACAATAGGAGAAGATAGAGGATAGGATAGGGGATTGTATAGGATAGAGGATAGGAGACGATAGAGGATAGGATAGGGGATTGTATAGGCGAGAGGACAGGAGACGATAGAGGATAGGATAGGATAGAGGATAGGATAGGATACAGGATAGGATAGGATAGAGGATAGGATAGGATAGGATAGAGGATAGGATAGGATAGAGGATAGGATAGGATAGAGGATAGGATAGGATAGAGGATAGGATAGGATAGAGGATAGGATAGGATAGAGGATATGATAGTATAGAGGATAGGATAGGATAGAGGATAGGATAGGATAGAGGATAGGATAGGATAGAGGATAGGATAGGATAGGATAGAGGATTGGATTGGATAGAGGATAGGATATAGGAGTGGATAGGATAGAGGATAGGATACGATAGTGGATAGGATAGAGGATAGGATAGGATAGAGGATAGGATAGAGGATAGGATAGAGGATTGGATAGGATAGGGGATATTATAGGATAGAGGATAGGACAGGATAGCGGATAGGATAGGATATAGGATTGGATAGGGGATTGGATACGATAGGGGATAGGAGACGATAGAGGATAGGATAGGATAGAGGATAGGATAGCATAGAGGATACGATATTATAGAGGATAGGATAGGATAGAGGAAACGATAGGGTATTGGATAGGATAGAGCATAGGATAAAGAATAGGATAGGATAGAGGATAGGATAGGGGATTGGATAGGATAGAGGATAGGATACGATAGAGGATAGGATAGGATGGAGGATAGGATAGGGGATTGGATAGGATCGAGTATAGGATAGGATAAGGATAGAGGATACGATATTATAGAGGATAGGATAGGATAGAGGATAGGATCGGATAGAGGATAGGATCGGGGATTGGATAGGATAGAGGAAAGGATAGGATAGAGGATAGGATAGGATAGAGGATAGGATATAGGATTGGATAGGTTAGAGGATAGGATAGGATAGAGGATAGGATAGGATAGCGGATAGGATAGGATAGAGGATAGTATAGGGTAGAGGATAGGATAGCATAGAGGATAGGATAGGATAGAGGATAGGATAGGATAGAGGATAGGATAGGATAGAGGATAGAGGATAGGATACGATAGAGGATAGGATAATATAGAGGATAGGATAGTGGATAGGATAGGATTGAGGATAGGATAGGATAGAGGATAGAGGATAGAGGATAGGATAGGATAGAGGATAGGATAGGATAGAGGATAGGATAGGATAGAGGATATGATAGGTTAGAGGATCGGATAGGATAGAGGATAGTATAGGATAGAGGATAGGATACGATAGAGGATAGGATATTATCGAGGATAGGATAGGATAGAGGATAGGATAGGATAGAGGATTGGATTGGATAGAGGATAGGATATAGGATTGGATAGGATAGAGGATAGGATACGATAGTGGATAGATTAGATCAGAGGATAGGATAGAAGATAGGATAGGATAGAGGATAGGATAGGATAGAGGATAGGATAGTGGATTGTATAGGATAGAGGACAGGAGACGATAGAGGATAGGATAGGGTAGACGATAGGATAGGATAGAGGATAGGATAGAGGATAGGGTAGGATTGAGGATAGTATAGGATAGAGGAAAGGATAGGATAGAGGATCGGATAGGTGATTGGATAGGATAGAGGATAGGATAGGATAGAGGTTAGTATAGGATAGAGGATAGGATAGGATAGAGGATAGGATAGGATAGAGGATATGATAGGATAGAGGATCGGATTGGGGATTGGATAGGATAGAGGATAGGATAGGATAGAGGATAGGATAGGATAGAGGATAGGATAGGATTGAGGATAGTATAGGATAAAGGAAAGGATTGGATAGAGGATAGGATAGGTGATTGGATAGGATAGAGGATTGGATAGGATAGAGGATAGTATAGGATAGAGGATAGGATAGCATAGAGGATAGGATAGGGGATTGGATAGGATAGAGGATAGGATAGGATAGAGGATAGGATAGGATTGAGGATAGGATAGGATAGAGGATCGGATAGGTGATTGATAGGATAGAGGATAGGATAGGATAGAGGATAGGATAGGATAGAGGATAGGATAGGATAGAGGATAGGATAGGATAGAGGATAGGATAGGATAGAGGATAGAATAGGATAGAGGATAGGATAGGATAGAGGATAGGATAGGATTGAGGATAGGATAGGATAGAGGATAGGATATTATAGAGGATAGGATAGGATAGAGTATAGGATAGAGGATAGGATATAATAGAGGATAGGATAGGGATAGGATAGGATAGGATAGGATAGGATAGGATAGAGGATAGGATAGGATAGAGGATAGGATAGGATAGAGGATAGGATAGGATAGAGGATAGGATAGGATAGAGGATAGGATGGGATAGAGGATAGGATAGGATAGAGGATAGGATAGGATAGAGGATAGGATAGGATAGAGGATAGGATAGGATAGAGGATAGGATAGGATAGAGGATAGGATAGGATAGAGGATAGGATGGGATAGAGGATAGGATAGGATAGAGGATAGGATAGGATAGAGGATAGGATAGGAATAGAGGATAGGATAGGATAGAGGATAGGATAGGATAGAGGTTAGGTTGGATAGAGTATAGAATAGGATAGAGGATAGGATAGGATAGAGGATAGGATAGGATTGAGGATAGTATTGGATAGAGGAAAGGATAGGATAGAGGATATAATAGGATAGCGGATAGGATAGGA